>NW_013665869.1:571811-583316 GCF_000517525.1 Limulus polyphemus | reverse complement strand
GAAAGGACTTATGTCGCTAAAGTTTCGTTGGAACGAATTTACGGAAAATTAATTAACTAACGAACGGAGACGTAACAGAGTGATTAAGCAGTAGGCCTAAAATATCACTAGCCAAAGTTGCTAGGCTAGATTGAAGATGTTTTTTATCTTTCGATCTTTTTTTCTCAAAGGCTTCGTATTTTGTTCAAGGAAAGAGTTCAGTCTTCGCTAACAAGGTAAGTAACAGCATCTTATCTTAAACTTTTAGAATATATGGTATCAATTATTTCTTGAACAGAATTGGCAAATTATTATCCCGTAAAAATTCCATAATTATTTGTGGGCCTACAATGGCCCACGTATCAGCTTTAAATAATCCGTTGACAACTTGAAAAGCATCATTAATTGGAGGGTATATAATAAAAATCATCCAAGTACAAAATTTGAAAATTTTAAGTTAAGTACAGAAAATTATACGCGATCATTTGTCAGAAACTATAGGTAGCTCATTCTGACATCTCTCACTCCCTCTCTCTCACAGCACTCAAACACACATAAGTATGCTTATATGTGCACACACATATTATTTAATAAGCATTCATCTTATCTATTATACAGATGTACAAACACAAGAGCAGTTGAGAAAAGTTAAAGTCAAATAAAGACGAAAAAAATGAGAAAGTAGTAGCTAAAACTAGGAAGCTAACGGATTTATGGACCAGCCAAGACAGTGGAAACAACAATGTAGACACAAAATCTCTAGATGCTGATGAATGTCAATCTCATCATATCAAACTGAGCCCTTGCCCTCAATCAGAAAGTGCCGAAAACCTAACCACCGACCAAGACTGTGAAAATAATCACGTAGAGACTATAACTCTTCCTGCTGATGACCGTCAACCTCATAAAAAATTGAATCGAGACCCTACCAATAGGAAGAAATCAATTATTGCAATGGCGATGAAGATATTAACTCATCCTTTACATTCGAATTGGGACATGGACACAAATTCCCAAAGAAATGAGAGATTTTGTTTGTACGTTGGAGATTACCTGTTGTCAGTACATGGATGCAGATTTCAGTGCACCTATAAAATCACTCCTGGGTGACAAGTATAAACGCAAATGCTCAAAAACTCCTTTTTATCGCGAGCAATTGACTGGATTTACTACTCACTGTCGAAAGGAAAGGTCTTCTGTATTATATGTAAATTGTTTTCAACAACAATTGAAACTTTTTTGCTAGCAACAGCTAGTTATTCTGAATAAAAACATGCTGCAAGGGAGTTTGTTCGGCACGATACAAGCTCGCTGCATCAAAGTTTGTCACCAAATTTGTTATTCGTAAAATCAAAAGTGGACAAAACGACAAAATTTTAATAGTACAGATGGAGTCAGAGAAAAAATACTGGCACCAAGTTATATAGCATATTGTCTCAGGCATAAAGTTTATATCATCCAGAGGATTAGCATTCGGAGGAAGCGATGAAATAGTTAGTTCAGTGAATAATGGTAATTACTTAGAAATACTGGAGATATTGGTTGAGTATGATACATTTCTTGCTGAACACATTCAAAAATGCGCAAATAAGGGAAAAGTTCGTGTTTCATATTCATCTTCAACTGTTTCTGATGAATTCATAGAAATCTTACACAAAGAAGTTCTCACCACCATTATCCAGGAAATCAAAACATCCCAGTATTACTCAGTGTTTGTTGATTCTACTCCAGACACATCCCACATGGATCATCCGACAACAATCTTTACATAAGTTCTAGATGATGGCCTTGTAGAGAGATTTACCACATTCTTACTGATAAGCATACAGGAGCAGAATGTGTTAGAGTTCTCATTAATATTCTTGAAACGAATGATCTAAGAATTCAAGATTGCCGCGGGCAGTCTTACGAAGATGCATCGAATATGAGCTGCAAATATGTTGACGTACAAGCCGTAATCAAAGAGAAGAACCCCCCTAGTAGACTATGTTCTCTGCTGTGCTCATTCATTCAGTTTGGTTGAACAGTGTGCTGTGGACTGTTGTACTGAAGTTTGTATATTATTTGCCTTTGCAGGAATTACAAGATTCATTTCTCGAATAGGAGGAAAAGGGTAAACAAATGTCAGGATGCGAGACTTATAAGGTCAAAAGATCAAGGAAAAGGAAGAGAAATACGCGATGGGACGAAGAGGATGCTGAGGACAGTGACTTTTCACTCTCTACTCAATATAAAGATCTGACTTACTTAACAATAATTGACAAACTGTCATTTTACACTAGACAACAGAATAGTGGCGTATGAAAATGTCAGTTGTAAATTTGGGTTTCTACGAAACTTAGAGTCCATGCTTACAGAGAATCTCTGCAATACAACCAAGAGCTGATCAGTACAGAGGAAGAAAATGTTAAATTTGCCACTATTTGCAAGACAGGGTTCGTTGAAAAACCGTCATAATCCAAGAAACAAAGTATGCTGAGAACGATATGAGACCAATATCTGAAATCAACTTTCCCAAACATTCTGATAATCTTAAGGATATATCTGTGTCTCATGTCAAGCAGTTGCTCGAGAGAAAGATCCCTCTTGACACTAAAAAGGATAAATAACACACTTTGATCAACAATGTGCCAAGATAGGCTAAATGCACTGACACTTGTGTGTATAGAAAATGACTTGTTAGAATCGCTTGACACCAAACAAATCATAAATTCCTTTTCTACAAAAAGAGCCAGGAAGACAGTAGTTAATCCAAGTACAAATGACATGATCTGCTACTACCGCTGACCATACTTTGTGAGTACCATGTGATTCAAGCATGTATGTGCGTTTGTTTGTGTATGCGCGCGTGAATGCGTAAGTTGTTGAGTTTATGTGTTTCGCTCTGTCTATATGCTTTGTTGTCCAAATGCAATCTTTTCTGTGTTAGAGCACCACTTTTCCTATTCAAGAAACTTCTAATATTGTTCATTAACTTGTAGACGAATCTGGCAAGTCTGTGGGTATTATTTTTCCATTGCCTCCAAAAATAAAACATATCTTGAGGTTCAGTTATTTTTGTTTTTTTACCTTAGTCGTTAGTCGCGATCATAATAGATCCGGTAGAAAAAATTAACCCGAGACCCATCTGACCCGTGACGTCATCTAGAGTGAATTTTATCTAACTATTGTTTACGTGATTCCGTACATAAACAAATTGGCGGATAAAATCGAATGCGAATTATGAGAGCGCCACTTGATTTTTTGTTTTGAACAATTTTGATTTAAGGTAAGCACTTTGAAGTTTTTATGGTTACAAGGTAGATATTTCAAAAAGTTTTACTTTCTTGATTTCAAACAATGGGGAATTAAGAATAGTCGTTTATGCTATAAAAGAAACACGTTTACGTTCACTGATATTTCATAACGTGCGATTGCTTTACGATGGGTAAGTGGTCCTCTGTCTTGCCTCACCTTAGCACCCACGTTCTTTTGCGTCATTGTCCTAGATAATACGCAACCTTGTGCGTACATGGTTTTCCCCATCTCTGTCGAGAGAATTAATTATGAGTTTAGATATCTAAATGCAGTTTCAAATGCAGCATATATTTTAAGTTGCAGCTGTTATGAGTTATATATATATATATACACACACACACACGTGTTTACACTGGATGGGAGACGGGACACTGCAATATATTTTAAGTGCTTTATTGACGTAATGAAGGCTCCTGGAAATGAAATTTTTACCAGTTTTACTGAATATAATCTCAGATTTTAAGCTGATAGTGAAACATGGGGTTACACCAATCTGATTCTAGTTTTATTGCACCAAATTTTATTTTTCAGTATGTCCACTTTTTTGTTGAAATACCGGTTTTACTTCTTTGTCTGTTTCATTTAATAGCAAAACATTTCCTTAAGAATTATTCAGTTTCTGTACCTACAGCAGATAACTTAGAAATAACGATTTTGAACTTCTACTAAATAAATTATTTAGTGCGCTATAATAATGCATTTTATGAAACGCTTATAAAGCAATACAAAACATAAGTTGTTCGGCTTGATTAGAATGATTCATACCTAAACAAGGTAGTAATAATAAATAAAACTCCTTCGGTGGCTCAGCAGTAAGCTTCATGACTTATAATGCAAAAATTCAGAATTCGATTCCTGCAAGGACAGTACATATCGCTAGCAGCAAGTAAGAACCTTTAAAACTTGGTCAGGCAAGTGCTTTAATGGAATTATGCTTTCTAAATTTGAATATTTTCTAATTCGTATTGTAAAAATATCTTTTCCAAGCATAATTTAGTAAAGTTGTTTGGATTCATACTTGAGCGGCAAAAGGTGTGCACAATTTTACTTCGCCTGATGGTTACACACACATCCACGAATCTTTCAGGGTGTGTGTGTTTTACATGCCCAAAACAATGAAAGACAATCCCAGTAATAGTTCTTTTAAAAATTTTTCTACAGCTGAAAAATTTTGAATGTTGTTTATTTCGTAATACCTGTCTATGACAATAATATCTATTTCTTTCGTTTCTACTAAAGGTGTGGCGATACGATACGAGTACCGTATCGTGAAGCCGTGATACGACTATATTGATACATCGTCCGATACGATTTATGTATCTTCACAAAATTTGGCAAGCTTTCAGTAAACATTATAAGTCTTTTGTACAGAAAAAAATCAGAATTTCTAATAAAGTATTTTGCTAAAAATTAATGATTCAATAAAGGAAGATGAGTATTGAGTACTACATGTTGTCTTCATTTATTTTATCAAAAACATTACATGCAAAGTAACAATAACGAAATAGGAAGACAGGTATTAACTTTTTCTTTTTTTATATTTTACTTCTCTTGCCAGCTGCCATTAGTTGATCAAACCTGAGAATTTGAAAAAGCACTGTATAGTGTGAAGTACTTAAATAAGGCCCCAGTGGCACAGCGGTATGTCTGAGGATTTACAACGTTAGAAACGGGGTTTCAATACCCGTGGTGGGCAGAGCACATATAGCCCTTGTGTGGCTTTGTGCATGATTAAAAACAAACAAACAAACTTAAATGAGACAATGTTAGTTATATAGACAATAAATTATAGACAAGACTGTCAAACTTTGTAACAAATCGTTGGTAAAACGTTTGTATCTAGATAAGTATCGTATCACGACATCAATGTATATATATACGTATCGACTACTATGATGAGATACGCACCCCTAGTTTTTACGCATACCCACCCTCTTTAAGTGGAAATGCATAACAGATTAGAAGTCAAAATTATCATCACAAGTAGATTTAATGGAGAAAAATACATTCCCAAATTTCACATCTATGGAAGATTGTTATTATACTTATGAAAGATATGTATCCACGTTTAAAACTCAGATCCTGTTAATTAAATAGAAGGATGGTTAGAAGGATAAAATCAAAATTATTTTCGTGGGTATTTTTTTACAAAAACAAAAAGACGTTTCTCATGTTTTAAGTTTGTAAAATAACAGTAAATTATACTATTAACAGATTTATGTTTTTATGACATATTTTATCCTAGAGTGTTTTAAGGTGAGTTGTTTCTAAGGTGACAAAAGGCATTCCAGAAAGTATAAGGGGAAAATCACCAAGATTACTGTTATCAACAGTTCGGTTTAGCTTTAGACTAGTGTAAGCTAACTACGGTAAAATTAGTCTAAAAGAAAAGTAAAGGTTGGATTCTTTATAATATAATACAACTGAGTGTCCATTAATGAAATGTTTTGAGATTTTAACAAACTTAAATGTAAAGTTCGAAATGCGAGAGTTTTTGAAGATATGGTACTTTCATGCTCCAAATAATCGTACCTGTACCATTATTAATTTTGTAGAAATTTTCCACCCTGCACGATGCTTATTTGGGTCTGCACGATTATTTTTTTCGGTCATCTTTAACAAAAAACACAAAATTACCATTTCATATTATGATTTCGAACTGTATAATCATTAAATTTGAAGTCTCAGATTTTCCATCCTGTAATATTATTAAATTCTTGATATTTTCCACCCTTCACTAATATATTGAACACGAGAGTAGACATAGTATTTGTGTCACCACTGTTATTGTTGTTTAATTTAGAATTAAAGCGATTGTTGATTGTAAATAAACTATGTAATCGAAGAGTTCTCCCTTCAAGCACAGCGTAACAACTCGTTAACTTAGGCTTATAATTTCAAAAATCAAATTCGAACTGAGAGAAACTGTAAGATTTTCATAGTACAAAACTATAGCTTCTTCTCTAGCCCCCAGTGGCACAGCGATATGTCTGCGGACTTACAACGCTAGAATTCGGGTTTCGATACCCGTGATAGGCAGAGCACAGATAGTCCATTGTGTAGCTTTGTGCTTAATTACAAACAAACAAGCTACTTAGATATCAAACGATGATCCCAGCCAATCAGAAAACAAAAGAAACGAGAAACATTTTACATTTCTCCCGAAACTGTAAGAATTAAACAGTGGATTTGTAGTTAAAAAATCATATGATTGAAAACCAATTGTTAAATCTAATTTGTGCACAGGTGTAGAACGCTTTAAGTATTAAAACTCTTAATGGATTAGCAAGAAGAACCCACAGACCCAAGGCAGAAACGAATCTTGCTCAAAACGCCAAAACTGATCTGACATTCACCTTCTCTGTATGACTGACTAATAAAAAACAAGTGGATCACGTGTAACCGAAAACGTCTTTGCTCCATTTGACAGTTGTGGAACAGTCCCACATACACAGGGCAAAACAAAACAAAATATAGTTAACCTATGAAACAGTAGGTAACGTCTATGACTGAATCCATCTACAGAAAGTAATTCTTCTGATTAAATTGACACATAGCCTCGATGTTATGAATTACAATTTCAGAAAACTTGCAAATTTTGTAAATATGAAATATATATTATAGGACAGTGAGATATGTCGTGCTGCCAAAAACAATTATAAAAAAGAGGAAAAACGGACAGAAAGTAAAAGTACATGTGTATTTCATCTGGATGATCCAGCTAAATGGTAAAAAACTGAAATGGGTACGGTACAGCTGAAGAGGACAGTAGAAGAAATTCGCACCAAGTTATTACATACGAACTGTGAAAGGATAATAAGATAATGGATTCAATATGCGATCAAACGCGACTCAGCGTTTTGTTTTTACTATAAGATTTTTGGCACAACTAACTCTTCAATGTTATCAAATGGGTAAAGAACTGTAAAATTTTCTCAGCACTTTTAAGTCGCCATAAAAAGTCGGGAGATCATCCGGAGACATTTCAACAATGTAAATAATCAGAATTTTGACTGAAAGTGAGCCAAACAATCGATACGGAAAAATCTGCAACTGATTACACAAGAGATAAAGCAATGGCATAGTCTGCTTGAAATAGATATTTCCTTGATAAGAGTTAACAGAACTCAAAATATTGCTGACTGTGAAAGTCATAGGAAATGTTCACACCCGGAAATGGATATTTCATGAAAATGTATCTAACATTTGACTATGTTTGATTCTTTCATGAAAGAAAGGAATTACTACGCAATAAATCCATATGCATTATCTGAGAAACGACGCCTGGAAAAGGGTGATTGAACTGCTGTCCTGTAAAACCCCGACTCATGTTAAGTATCACTTGATTGTGCTTACTGTTCTCCAGACATCGGCTACACAAAACACATGAAAATTATCATTCAATTAGTTACAAGTACTAAAGCATCTTCAAATTAAAATAGTGAAGTCAGTGTATCGACGAGCATTTCCTTGGACTTTTCCCACTGGAAAACACAAATGATACCGATAAAACCGAAACCGTTTTGAGCAAACTTGAAAAAAATGGTGTCACCCCTGATAAATTCAGGAGACAAAAGTTATGACATGAAAGACAAGAAGAATGATCTTGAAAAAGGTATTAGAGACACAAATCCGATAATTTTCATTTTTTGTACCATTCAATGCACACTTACTGAGACCTATGTTAAATGTCGCTTCCAACTGTTCCAGGACATTTTTTCGACTAGATTCAAAGCACATGCGTCTACTTCTTTTTGGTTTAATTATCATTGGAAAGTGTTGTTAAACTTTATACTACGTTAGGCACTTGTCGAAAATTAATCTAAGAAACATTTCCCGAATGTCCTAATTGGCTTATTAGCTAGTGAGGTAACTGATGTTAGCGTAAAAGAAAAACCTGACGAACTGCGGACCCTCTCACAGAAAATGTCTAAAAGGACCATCCAAAAAGTGTACTGGAATACGCGTTCACGAAAATTAGGTCTAGAGACTACGATTCCATATATTTTTGTCTTACTAAATATTCTGCTGATTTTGTTCATCGGAGTTACTATCATGGAGAAAAGCCTTTATTAAAACCTACCTGAAAATAACCGAAACATGAATAATAATGGTTCAGATGGCAGTAACTTCATTCGAGCATGACTATGTACAAAAAGTGGACTAGAAACAAACAGGTAGTGTACGTTTCACCTAAATACAAGCATGAAAAGTTGTTTGGTTGGTTATTTGATTTGAAGCAAAGCCACATTAGGGTATCTTCTGTGTCCACCGCGGAGAATCTGACCCCGGATTTTAGCGTTTGTAAATCTGTAGATTTATCGCTGTCTACCAGGACAGCATGAAACGTAATCTTCGTAACTGCAAAAATAATAAAATGGCACGGCAGTCACGTCTTAAGTTATACCGGAATATTTCTTTAAGTTTTAATAAATTGATTAAATTTAATTTATTTTGTAGTCTTAGGGTTTTGTTACACAGTACCAAATAAATTGGGAGTGCTGTAAATTGAAAATTTACCTAGGCCGCCAAAATAACTAACGCCGGACCTAATTGTGAGTTAATCTCCAATTATACGCTTCAATTTAAATTTAAAACATAATTCGTCCAAAATATATTCGTATTTTGTATCTATGGCAACGCTACTTAGACTCTCTGTCGCTGTCCATAATCTTGAACTACAGACCAGATGGAAGGCACCCAATCCGTATTACCGTACCATCTACATTAATAAGGAACTACCTGTAATTCGTATAGCGCACTTACAGCTTAAAGTGAGGTGGAATATATTGTTTTATCGTACGGGTTTCAACCCGTTTTTTCGCATAGATTTACACAGGGCCTTCCCACGTCCCTTTCACAATAAACCAAGCTCATCGTGTTAATTAATATTATAGAAAAATAATTCTATTTTTATTAGTCTAACACTGAATAGAAAACACACAAATGAATGGGCCTTGTTAGGTTTATTATGTTGATTTATTTATCTTTTTTGTCTCTCTTTTTGAGTATGATTTGACACGTATGTTATCCTATCCTTTGTAATCAGTAGTAATGGTGGGAAAGCGAAGGACGTATCAACCTGTGATTTCGCGATCGTAACTATATTCTTTAAGTACCGTCGTGAGTGAATCATCACTTAAATATGCCATGAATAAAGAGGCTGTACTTATTCAGATGTTTGATGTATAAAGGTTTCAACGTGTGTTTGTAGAGCGTATTTTATGTTTTGTTATGAAATTATGCATTTGTATAGGATATTACTGTATTTTGCGATAAGTTTGAAAAATCCCTCTTATCGTATAAAAATAAAGAAATAAAGAAAATAAGATATATATTATGCAATGCATTTTAAAAGTGATTCTATAATAATATGCGTGTTTAAGTTCAGATTGTTTTTTTTCTCTTTTTGAATCGGATAAAAGTACACCTTTCTGAGCAATATCCAATGAAAATTGACTCACAGTTACTCCGCCTACGGCTTTTTAAGTTTTCTGTGACACTACAAGAAGAATTCAGGTTTCTCAGTCTCAACGGGAAGGACATGTATCGCTAGGTTTAAACAATGGGTATAGAATAACGGAGTTTTGTTTCGTGAGGGCATTTTAGTTCCAGGGAAACATTATTTACCTTGCGTGATCGTTACTTCAACCTGATATTCCAGGCAGTCTGTAGAAAGTAAGATGTATGTCACAATCATTTAATTTATGCCACCAGGTAAGTTTAAATTTCAAAAGTGCCTGTGTTGTCTACTTTGTTTTCATAAACCTTTTGTAATTCCTGAGCATTTTTTAGTCGCTTTTAATCTGTTTTTCTATATACATGTGATATCAAAATGGTGTACAAAAATATACCCTATTCTTCCCTTTTTTTGTGGACCAAGCGGGGACCATTAGTTAACGTGCTGGACTGTGGATCTTTGGGTCAATCGTCCACGTCCATTTACAGCATAAAAGAAATACACTCCGTACTTCGAGGCCAGTAGTGCGTTATAAAAGTGAGAGTCAAATGCCATTATTCCGTCAAGTAGCCCAAGAGTTGGCAGTGGATGCTGTTGATTAGCTGCCTTCCCTCTAGCCTATCAGATCAAAATTAGTGACGGTTAGTGCAAATACCCCTTGAGGAGCTTTGCGCAAATATCTAACATACAAACTCTTATTTGTTTCACTTAAGATGCTTCAGAAGTTCTTGTGCACACATAAAACAATGCAAATCATCCCAAACTTTCTTAGAAGGTAATTTGAATAGCAGTACATATTGTATGTAAATCATTAATTTAATTTGCTTGCATAAATCGATGTTCAGTTAACCAAATTGCCTTATTCTAACTATAAAGATGTTACCCATACTGTGATGGGTCTGGCCTAGTGGTAAACGTGTCCAGACAGTCTGTGAAGTCGAGGATTCATGGCTACTAAAATATTGATAATAGCAAAAGAAGTTCATTTTCCGATTTAGACAAAATTCAAAATTCATCTATTTGTTATTCACATTATTATTATTATTCACATTATTCTTGTTTCACAAGCCTACATACACAAAAAAAACAAACAAAAACGACTATGAATATCAAGACACATGGTAGTGTGTCTTTCGGCCAAAATACAATAACCTGCAGGACACACTGTATGTTATTAACGGGAGTGGTAGTTTAGCGATATTCCACCGTCTATATCACGGACTGTGGTATTCCAAACAATCCCATATTTTTCGTGGATGTGCTCTACTGGACTTTTACTTCACATACCAAATTTCAATGCAATCCATTAAGAAATACTTGAGATATACCATCTCCAATTTTGATTGGATTTCTTATTTTTTTTTCCCTTGGCACCAAGAGTACGGAAACTTTATTTGATAGAAACACATACTTAACCTTTAAGGATTTTTTTTTTCAAATTAGGTACACTGATAGATCTTTACAACCTACAATTAAGTGTCAAATTTGGTCAAAATATAAGCCACATATGCAAAGTTCTCTAACAAAAATCTCTCAAATTTGAACAAAATTTTTGCGCACTCCTACGCAAAAAATCACGTGAGATATTGGTCTAACATTTTTACTACAGCTTCACCTAAGAGTAAAAGGGAACCGTTTTTAGTTCTTTGTCATTTGGATTAAAGATGGCTGATTTAGAGCAGCAAAACTATAAGGTGAAAGGACGTGTAGATAGATAAGTGTTGGTTAGGCCAAGCAAACTAGATTAGCAGTTTCTAACTCAAGTTTTC
>NW_013665869.1:569334-570934 GCF_000517525.1 Limulus polyphemus | reverse complement strand
ATAAGTATAGCTACCATTTTGGACACCAATTTTGATTTAATTCCTTTGTGTCGCCCGCTGAATTCTTTTTTTTTTTTTTTTTGGTCTGCACCTTGTTTTACACCTAAGGTGTTTTTGATTAGAGTTTATTTAAACCTGGGCAAACTTACTAAGAAAAACTCCTGCGCATGTCATAGGACTATTTTTTATGTTTATTCTTGAAAGAGAAAGAAAGATTTTATCAGTTTTTTCATCGCTACGGGCCAAGTTTCTCTTCGAAGCTACTTAGGCACCGAAGCCTACAGCAAAAACGGCTAGGTATGCTGCTCCAAAATCTATGCACAACTACTAAACAAACTCCTGTGAAGGTTGTAGGGCTATTTTCAAGTTGATTCTTGAAAGTCGAGATTTCCACTCTAAAATTTTCCAGGTTCTTTTTCGCTACCAACATAAGCTCTTCAAAGCAATTCAAACATCGCAGAAATGTAGAATCCATTTAAGCACCATTATACTAGTCAGAAATGCTCCGTTTTATACCAGTCACATCCATTTATTAGAGTAAACAATGTATATATTTATAAAAAGTGTCTCCAGCCTTATTATTATTGATTATAGTTTTACAAGCCACTACAGAAAAACAAAACAAACAACTACGAATATTTTACTGAAACATGAACAGTAGTAATGAATGCAGTACTGAGTATGTCATAGGGTAGTTTTACAGTAAAATACCTTCGCTTTTTCGCTCTGAAGAATTTCTCTAAGTCCTTCACTTTCCGACCCCCAGTGGCACAGCGGTATATCTTCGACTTAGAACAGCTGGAAACCGGGTTTCGATATCCCTGTGGTGAGCAGAACACAGATAGACAATTGTGTAGCGTTATGCGCAATTACAAACAAAATGCGCATTAATTGGAAACTAATTTGTGCAATTTATGGCGTATTAATTGGAAACTGCCACGTTGAGAAATCATCATTTCTTGAATTTGCTGTTCATTGTTTCTCGAGGCTGTTGTTGTACTTTGTCTGTACTGGTTTCTGTGACTATTTCACTCAATTTTCTAACAGAAGACGATTACCATAGCAGATTTCACTACTTTTGTTAGTGGTAATTTATTCTACTGATTTTCGTACTTCGCTGAAATTGTGGGTGCATACTTTATTATTATTATTCATATTTTTGTCTCACAAGCCTATAGCAAAATCGGCTGGGTATTTTGCACCAAAACCTAAATAGATATACTATATGATATGCTGCAAATGTCCGTGACCTATTTAAATAGTTGATTATATTTCATTGAACGTTGATTTAGGTGGTTATATATACATGATATATGCGATGTTGTTGTGAGCGGCTTCCTTTGTACTCGATGCTTGTTAAACGCGTATTTACACGAAATCTCAGTCACAAAGCCACCTGGGTCAGTAAATAATGGTTGGATGGAAAAAAGCTAATGCAGCAGTAAACTGTTGAAAAATATGTGTGAAGGGGCGCAAAATTTCCTCTGGCCTATAATGCCTATTAATTAATAATTATGCCCTCCCCTAGGATATAGCGCAACTGCTCTACGTTGAGTAAATACGATGCAGGGTTACGTTATTTGTGTGTATTAGGCTTGCA
>NW_013665869.1:567297-568446 GCF_000517525.1 Limulus polyphemus | reverse complement strand
CACAAAACGCTTGTACTTGCAGTTGGTCCTGGCTTACGACAATATTTCTATAACAACCTTCACGGTAGAGATGTAAGTATAAACCATAACAGATATCGGAAGTTCATCAGGTTGATTTATGCTACAGCCATGCCAAGTTGCAATACATGTAATATGTATTTTGTATTTTATAAGTCATAGATTTGAATAAAGTGATAACTTATGTGAAGATAAAAACACAATATGCCACTTTGATTATACAATTTGTATAGTTATTGATGATGTATACAATAATAAATTGCTAAGTTTACTGTGCGTACAGTAGTTTTTTGTTTAAACGTTTCATGACCGCCCTTACTTATCCTTACTCTTACATTGATTGATATATAACGCACGATATTAATAGATATTTTAAACTCAAAGCTACATGTTAGGTTACCTGCGCTATCGAACTTCGGATTTTAGCATTGTAAAACCCTAAAGTTACCTCTGACTGACCACAAATAGTGTCCATTATATTCAAAGTGACCCGGATGTCTCAATAACCAGAATATCTACTTCACTAAAATGTCTTAGTAATTAATTGTATATAATTTTGATAATTATTTCGTTTTTCGGAAGCTTAGTTTATGCAGGAGGTAAAACATGTGCAGTATGAGAAAAACGTTAGTTAGTCCATTTTTTGTTGTTTTAATATACGAGTTTCAGAGCTATAGAAGGTTAAACATGACTAAGCTCAACGTCGTCTTGCGCAAACAATGCTGATTGTGTTTGAACAGAATGATTTATAGAATTTTTTGTAAGATGACATCATAACTATTATAACTACTGTATACGTTCTTTCATTGCTTTCTGGAATTAATACATAGTGAAATGGTACAATCTATATCACCCACTCTAAAGCATAGTACAAGTTGTAAGTTATAATTTCATCCATACACCTTCAAGGAAGTCATTTGTTAATCACCACTCAGTTCTACTTTCTTAAGAAGAACATATGTACGAGGAAAATTTAAAAGATAAATATTAAAATCACTTTTTAAATTACGTATTGTTTATAGTATTACCTGCGTGGTCATTATTTTTGTTGCATATAACTACTTTTAGGGAACATTTCTAAACAGTCAGGCAGTGGCGTAGTAAGAGGGGGGCAGTCGCCCCCGGGCGCAG
>NW_013665869.1:564414-566297 GCF_000517525.1 Limulus polyphemus | reverse complement strand
CATAACCTCAAACGAAAACCCTAGAAATTTTCTGTCACTTTTGCCGTTATTAGCAAAGTATGATCCAGTAACGAGAGAGCATTTAGAGCGTGTTAAAAACAAGCAAATGTCAACATCTTATCTTTCTTCTGAAATTTAAAATGAGTTTATAAATCTCATGGCTCCACATGTGCGAAATTATTGTTTGTCAGCAATTCGTAGAAACAAATACTATGGTATTCTGTTTGATTCCACACCTAATTTAGCCCATCGTGAGCAATTGGCCCAAGTGATTCGGTTTGTTGACATTGACTTTAAGACAAGAAGAGTCATTTATTGACTTTATACAGATAAAGGAAAAAGACGCTGCCAATATTGAGAAAACAATAAGTACAAAATTAGAAGGGATGGAATTTTATTGAGTGAATGTTGTTGAAAATGTTATGATAATGCTGCTGTCATGTCAGGTCATCTGTCAGGCGTTTAACAAAGAATTCTGAACAAAAATCCAAAAGCAGTGTTTATAAACTGTGACAACCATAGTTTGAACATAGCATGTCTTCATGTTGCAAGTCAGGAAACAACATTTATTACCTTTTTTGGTATAATTGAAGCCATTTATAATTTCTTAGCTCATTCAACAACTCGATGGGATGAACTGCAGCAGGAGCTTAAGATCTCTGTCAAGCGTGAATCAGAAACAAGGTGGAGTGCAAGAGAATAGGCAGTAAAAGTTGTACATGAAACACTGGATGAATTGCTAGGACTGTTACAGCAATTAAGTGAGATTGGCAATACGGCTGAAACAAAATGTCGTGCTCATAATATTCTGCAACGCATGCTTACATTTGATTTTCTTGTACTTTTGCATTTTTGAAGAAATCTTTTATCATCTATCAATCGAGTGCAGAAACGTTTTTCAGGACGCAAAAAATGAATTTTAGAGAAGCAGCTGCTGATCTTGATTCTTTGAAAGAGAAATTGATAGAATAGTGAAAAGTTCTGCCAAGAAGCACTTAAAGTGAGCAAGAATCAATGTGAAACATGGGGATTGACCATTGAAAGAAGAAAAATACGTCGTAAACGAATTCCAGGTGAAAATGCAGCTGATGCTTGATTGACTGCTGAACAGGAAATTTATCGCACCATGAAGGATGTTATTGATTGCTTGATTACAGAAACAACAGGAAGATTTTTTTGGTTACTAGATTTAGATTCACGGTTTGGATTTCTACTAGATGTGCAAAATATTGTTTCTGGAGACTTCGAAGACGGAAAATTGGAAGAAAAATGTTCTGACTTAGCAAAGAGCTATCCAGGTGATATTGATGAAGCAGAATTGTACAGAGAAATTAAAGACAGTAGAATGTTGATAAGTAAAAGAACACAGACCGATTTTCCTGAACCAATGGTTGCAACTGATTTGCTAACATTTATAATTTTATATGGTGAAGATGTTTTCCCAATTTTAAGAATTGCATTGCAGATTTTGTTAACAATTGGGGTTTCTATTGCTAGTTGTGATATGTCCTTCAGCAAGCTGAAATTAATTCTTACATACTTGAGAACCTCAGTGACTCAAGAACGACTTAGTAGTTTGGCAATATTCAGTATTGAAAAAGACGTACTTAATACCTTAAATGTTGATAGTTTAATTGATGCATTTGCAGCAGCAAAAGCACGAAAGGTTCATATAATGTAACCATGAATACCAGAATGCTACCTGTACAAGATCTAGTTAAGTACATGTACAGTTTTGTAAACTAATAGAATTTGTTATTTGCAAACTTAAGTAGTATTTTATTAATTTATTTTATAATCCATATACACCACAAGTCACTGGCTTCTCATATAAAACATAACTTTCAAAACTAGGGAGTATAGGAAAGTTTTTACTTGTCATG
>NW_013665869.1:560588-564251 GCF_000517525.1 Limulus polyphemus | reverse complement strand
TGTAAGGCGGTAATTAATTCTTTATGTTATTGTCATTAAGTGGGTAATGGGTCACAAAACAAATAATCAAAACATTTCAGAGGTGGGGCGCCAAAAGTGTATTTGCCCCCGGGTTCAGAGAACCCTTGCTACGCCATTGCAGTCAAGTAGAGACTCCCCAAGATCCGATAATATATCGTTCGCTGAAACATTGGACTTTCTGGCCCATAGCAGAGTATACTACACTAATTCACGCCTGGCCCATATGTATATATGTGTGTGTGAGTGTGTGTATTCAAATACAGTTTTTGTACTATTTTGAGATGAACAAAAAGTTCAATGTGATTTTTTTGTTAACTGTTTTATATCTGACGTAACGTTTGTACGTGTACAACAAAACACCTTGTGCAACGATTATTTTTCATGTTGCGAGAGAGGAGATTTAGTAATAGTATATATTTAATTTCTTGACATTGTTGTTACCTAGTTTTATAAAGAAAATTATGATATATAATAAAGGTTGTTTCATCGGCGTGAATTACAAGTGTCCCGGTAGACAAAAAACAAGAAAGAGAGCGAGAGAAAAGGAAGAGTTTGTGACAAACAAACTATTAAGACTTTTTCACATTGCTATACAATTGAACTTCAAATAAATGACTAAAATATACATTATTTTCTCTGTTTTCATTTTTGATCAAATAAAACAAGACATTCATTAATGTTCCTGTTCTGACGGATTGTGTTCGTTTGTTTGTTGAATTTCGCGCAAAACTACTCGATGGCTAACCGTTCCTAATTTTGAAGTGATAGAACATCACCTTTATCTACGAATAGTGGGATTGACGTTTGTTTGTTGAATTTCGCGCAAAGCTACTGGATGGCTAACCGTTCCTAATTTTGAAGTGATAGAACATCACCTTTATCTACGAATAGTGGGATTGACGTCACGTTATAACTTCTACACGGTTGATTCATACCTGCACCCCGCAGATTGGGAGTTGATTGTCTTAACCACCAGGCCAACGTGTTAAACTTGCCAAACAAAATGCAAATGAAACTGTATTAAGCATGTGTATGAAATAGTGTATTATTTTAGACAATAATACAACAATGAAATTTGAACTAATGATAATAGAACACAATGTTTAATTCTTTACATGTTGATAATTGGAGTGAGTCACGTGCTGTGAACTAACCAAGGACAACTAGAGTGGTTTAAAGGTATTCAGGTGGATATGCATGTTTTAAACATGTCTTCTAAAGGCTCAAGGAAAGCTTGAAGGCTTATAACACCGAAGTTATGGGTTGGTCCCTTCGGTGGGCGCAACGCAGCAACCCAATGTGCAGCTTTGTACTTAAAACAAAAGAAAATATTATAAACAAGTGCAAAATATTCTGATAACCAGTTTTTGTAATCGAAGTGTTCCAGCTTTCGTATACTAGGAACTATTGCGCGACAAAAGGGAAATTACGAGTCAGTTTTACCTCTACTTATTAATCATTAACATGTAGACGTATCACAAATAACGCTTACTAAACTATTCATGAGCTTCGTGTACCTTTATTTTTCATTATTTTCGGATATTAGATTTAGTTGCTAAGTTAAAAAGGGAATTTATGGCGTAATAAAAGTGTTGTGTGTAAAACTTCAGATATACATTTGAGTGTAAAATTAAATTGTATTACAAAATGTTAAAACTTTAGAAGATAGAACACAGTTAATAGAAATTGTTGGAGATCCATTTATACAGAAAGCTTAACGGGTATGGAATTCCATTCTTTTTTATCATTGCCAGCTGATTAGAGAAATAGTTTGACATCAAAACTTAATAGTAAAAACTCACCATATGCGGTAAAGTTATATAATTTTAAAGTGAAATCTCGTTAATGCCTTGTAAGGAAAGAGTTATAAACGCCGTAATAAAAACAATTTACAACTGAGGAAAATCGTAAAATAACAAAGTTTGTGATATTGTCATCAATACAAATATTGTTCTAAGATTCAGGAGTTTGTGTGTCAGAGACTACCCCAAACAGTACAAAAAAAACAAACAAACCGTAAATAGTACATGCGAAACACATCCTGTCATACAGATTAAAAGCAGGAACTTTTCTTACATAGATAGTCCATTGTGTAGCTTTGTGCTTAACTTCAAACAAACAAACAATTTCTACATAATCATATACTGCTAACAATAGTGTAAACAGAAGTGAAAATTATTAGGATTGGGGAATAACCTCTGTTTTGTTATATACATTTTGGTTAAAGTATATGATCGGGCCTGTAATGTGAGAAGTACAATATTTAATGTTTCTATTCGGTACAAACCTGCACTAATGAAAGTTATTTGGATATTAGGTAATATTTACTTTACTGATTAATTCTTAAGTTTGCTCTTGTTCTGGCGCGCGGGTGATTAGTGAGGAGTTTAGTGTTAGTATTATTTTATCCTCTTTCTCCATAACGTAAAACTTTTAAAGATATATATATATATATGAAATGCTGTCTTCTCTTAGTATTTATTGAATCCTGAATGAGGCGTGACTTGTGTTGTCTTTGTTTTAATTCTATTTTTGTTGGTTCTCGTTCCTTCATCTGGTGAATATTAACAAACAGACGAATGACTAAACAAATTTCAATGTAACAGTTACTAAGTAGAGAGTTCTTCTGTAACAAGTTACTCTGAACATACAGTGTCATATATTATTAAAAATCACTGTGAAATCTCGCAAAAGAATTGATGAAAAAATGCATGTGTATAGCTCAATGCTAAAGGTCAGTATTTAAAAATATATATATTTGTTAAATGAACAATATTAGTATTTATTAATGTTAGTTATTTGGTGGTGTTTTAAAATAGTTAAACTAAATTCTAGTAATTTTAATACTTACCACGAATTTTAAATCTGTTTTTTTTCTTTTCAATTTTCCATTATAGTTTTAGAGATACTACATCTGATGGGAAAATATCAAACACTGAATAGCCAATGGGAATTTATATCATGACTGAAGTTGTAAATATTGACACCAGTCGCCTTCATTCAGCACTTTTGTATAATGAAAAAGACAAAAGTATTGCGCAATGTGTAGTTAATATAAATCCACAAGACCCCTCTGAAATAAATTCTGGTATATTTGCCCCAAAAGTAAATGTTTTAAAATCCGACAAAACAGACAAAAGTCAACAGGAAAACAAAGAACTGGCAGTTACTGAAAAAAGAGAAGCCAAGAACAGTTTTTGGGGCAATGAATTAGTAGCTGTAGAAAGTATGGAGTCCAGCGAACTGTTTTTCTCAAATTCTGATACCAAGCCAAGTGACGTGACACCTGATAGGTCAAAAAAGAAAAGTGGTCAGTCGTCACAACAATTCCGCTCTTCAGTAAAGCTTGATGATTATCCAGGCTATCAGATACCAATAGTAGGGTATGAGGTAATGGAGGAGCGGGCTCGTTTCACGGTAACTCTTTCACTTATTGTCTAAATATAACTGGATACCACAGTATTCGGTTGCTCGGGGTTGTAGAATACAAGTCTTTGCTATATTATCTTGAATAAATGGATAAAAATGACATTTTAAAATCAAACACGTTATACCTTTCTTTAAAAGAAATTATTAGGTCGTCAAGAAATTAATGTCGCTTTTCTTAGATGAAAAAACCCGAACAACTTATATATATATATA
>NW_013665869.1:557009-559917 GCF_000517525.1 Limulus polyphemus | reverse complement strand
TTAACACCTTCCATATTTGTATATATTTTCCCATTAAGATGGTGTTGCAGCGAACTAAAAATATGGTAATATGATGATGCCATATCTGGAAAATACGGTAGGTGGGGGAGAACTTCTCAACCCAACTCCATAATCTTGTGTTGCGTCAAACGTGTCATATGTGGACGTACATTATCGTGGAGAAGAAGAACACCTTTCCGTTTGACGAGTGAATGGTGTTTCTGATGAAGGGCTTGATTTATACGTTCCAGTTTCTGACTACAGATCTCTGCATTGACAGTTCACTGTGGATTGAGGAGTTCGAAATGAATTACTCCTTTGATGTCCCACTACATGCAAAGCATCACTTTCTAAGGATGGAGTCCTGCTTTTGGGGTCGGAAGTGGTTTTTGTCTAGGACAGAGCCATTGTTTTTGGCGTTTAGTATTAGCACAGAGAATCCATTTCTCATCACCAGTGACAATTCTGTCCAAAAATGGTTCACGCGCATTACATTCCAGAAGAGACGAAGCAACGTTCACATGTTGGAAACGATGATCATCGAAGAGTTCGTAAGGCACCCAAACACCTTTTTTATGGAGTTTTCCCATATTCCTTAGATTTTTAAATATTATTTCATGATAGACATGCAATTTCAGAGCCATTTCACGAGTGTGATGCCTTGGGTTAGACTCAACAAGAGTCTTCAGAGCATCAATATCAAGTCCAACATGTCGGCCCCTGTCATCACAGTTTTTAAGGCTAAAGTCACCTGAACGAAATTTGCTGAACCATCGTTGACACTTACGAACGTTCAAGACACTTCTATAAACTTATTTGATATTCTTTGTGGCTACAGAGGCGTTGTTTACCTTCTTGTATTAAAACAGCATTACATGCCGAATGTGTGTCTCGTCGTGTGCCATCACTATAAGAGATTATAGTATACTAAACTTTACACTTTATATAGGCTAGACTAACGTGATGTTTAGGCAGTTCGATTAATTATTATACGTGATGCACGTTTTTGGGGGGATGGTTAATGAAAGTGTTCCAAAACGCGACATAATTTCTTGACGAACTAATACTACAACAATACATCGCATTAAAATAAAAAAAAGGATTTTTAAAAGTCTGTAAGTACAACATTTTTATATAATAAATTATTATATGATATATTTATACTATAATATATCAGAGGTTTAAAATATAGTTTAGACAGATGTATTAATGTTTATAAGCAGCGAATAACATTTTATTCTACGTGCAAAAACCTTGAACTATGAAAAACATATAAGACACTTTTTTTATTAGCTATTAATCTAGTTTAGTATTTCAAAAAAGTTTTACTAATATATATAAACTTAAACTGATATGTTGATTGCTTCTTTTAAGTTGTGTAGAAGATGGTAATAAATAAATAAATCTTTAGTTTGGTTATGCCTGGTGTCATCTGCTAATGGCTTAAAAAACAAATGTTTTTATAGAAATATAGTGTTAAAAATTTCATTGAACTTAATCTGTTTTTAAATTATAATTTATAAACAATTAACTTTAAAGTGCATAATATTTTGATGAATAATAACGAAACACTTTTTCCCTAAAAAGGTTTTTAGAATAAACGTTGAAAATCGAACAAATGGAACAAATTGGTTTGTATTCAGAAGATACACTGACTTTGCTCGTTTGAATAAAGAAGTAAGAACGTGTATTACATTATCTTTTATATTATTATTAAATATTTATCAATAGCGGTAAGGATGCTGAAAAAGTTTTAAAATCCGTGCAGAAATTTTATCATAAATATTGTTGTAAGCTATAGTTTCAATGTTTTAATTTAGTTGTTTACTATGCTAACATGGTGATGACGCTAGATTTAGAAAATTTATAAGAGTGGTCTTAGAATATCTAGAATATTCAATCAATGTTAATGATCGAGAGAGTTTGCTAAATATTCAGAAACGAAGATACATTATAAATATTAGAATCAATAAATCACTGATTTAGTTTTCAGTTCGTTTGGTGATTGAGAAATTACTGAAGATTGTGTTGCTAAGAGTTCCAAAATACAATATCTTAGTATATTATTTCGAATAAGCAGATAAAATGGCATCTTTAAATCAAACACTTTCCTTTTCTTTTCTTTTAAAGAAATTAGTACTACAACCATACACATGGGATAAAAATGAATTTTTAAAGTAAATATAGAAATACCAAGTGTCTAATTTTATTAGTTTAAGTTTCTCTTATATTAACCAACAATCAAAATTTAAGCGTAAGATTTGTAAAAGGAATATTTGCAGAGGTGGAGTGGCGTGGGAACGCGTGAGCACGGCGTACCTGTACTTTTTTTTTTTAGCCGGAATAGCTTACCGCCACTATTTCGAACGGATTCCACCTTTCTCGCCCTATTCAGTTAGGAATTGGATTTCGCGATCCGTCACTTCTTTATTTTCATTATACCACCGAATATTTGTATGTTGGAAATATGGTTTAGACAGATGTATTGAAATTTATAAGCAGCTAACGACATTATATATATATATTTCTATTAGCTATGAAATTGTACAAGTAAGTTTATTTTTATGTTTTTCGTGTATCTTTAGCGAGTAAATTTCTGTTGAATGTAACAGTAACAACTCGATATCTGTCATTCTCTAACTTTTGGAAACTATTACTAGTAGTAGTAGTCACTAAGAAATGCATTTGGTTAACATTTAACTCATGATTAAAATAGTATTATTTTATTAAAATTGTCTCTTGTCTCATCAACTTGTTGGAGTTTTGTGATAGACCTTTCTTATTTCTTGACTGAGACCCAAAGTTGACTTGAAATTAAGATACGCGTCTCTTGCCAGAGTGCTCTCACTCATATATATATATATATATATGTTGGTGTACTTTAGTGACAGATTTTCTTGTAGGTAGA
>NW_013665869.1:544346-556128 GCF_000517525.1 Limulus polyphemus | reverse complement strand
GGTAGATTCCCTGGCTATTGGTTTTTGATAGACAGATGTGGCGTATGTGCTGTTGTTGGCGTCGATATGTACATCCAGAAAATTGATGGTTTTGTCAGTGGCTATTTCGTGGGTGAATTTAAGCACAGAGTTGTCTTGTAGGTTTTGTCGGAGCTTCATTAATTCATCGGTTTTCTTGGTAACGATGAAGCAGTCATCGACGTATCTGCAGTACAGTGTGGGGTGGTGGTCCTGCAGCACTTTGTTTTCTATGTGACACATGTAAAAATTAGCGAAAGTTACTCCAAGAGGAGAGCCCATGGCAACTCCATCGACTTACTGGAAGAAAGTAAACCTACAGACATCGGTCTTGTTTAACAAAATCTGCATATATATATATGTATGTGTGTGTGTATGTATGTATATGTGTGTGTATATATACATTTAAGTTTGATAAGCCTATGAAGTTTGGTGAGGGTCTTTGCAGTAGACTAATTAGTAACTTTGATGCTTGTACAATAGTGGAAATTTTTTAAAAGTAATGAAAAATTACTTAGTACTAGTAACTTTAGTACATGTAGAAATCAAAGAATGATGATAAATGGGTATTTAACCATATTTAAGATTTTTTTGCCTGATGGTATGTTATATATATATATATATATAAGTACTTTGAATTTATTACTCTTGTACAGATATACACAATACAGACATGAAAAGGCACATTTCACTTGTTGCTGTGAGGTGATGTCTTTGTCTTATTTCTTATACTTCTATCATTTGTTTTGGTGGGTGAGGAATTACCTGAATGGATTGAATGGACTTGTGTTGCTTGATCCTCTATTATGCTTTTAAGTATTGAAGTTAAAGAAGAGATATGCTTACACTATGTTGAATTTTAAAGTAAGGCTTTTTTTTTTTACTTACAGCTCAAAACATTATTCCAGGATCTTAGATTGCAGCTTCCTTCCAAGAGATGGTTTAGAGACAATTTTGATACTAGTTTCCTGGAAGCTCGTCTGTGTGGGTTACAGGCATTTATTGATGATGTTATTTCTCATCAGAGTCTCATCAAAAGGTGTTTAACAATTAGATTGATAAATAACCACCAGCAATGAGCCAGTTATTTCACTTAGTAAAATTATATAGAAGGCCGCAAGCATAAACTGTGAGATCATGATGCTGCATTAGTGAAAGATATGTTTCATATATGTGGATTCTCTTAAGTGGAAGTATTTCTCTTGGTATACATACATATTCTAATAAAGATCTTTAGTACGTTCTCCATACTGTTTGGAGTACTGAAATAGCAACAAGGTATTAGTAATATAAAAATTAATTCTAATTTTAGAAAAATCGTAAAAAATCTAAACTTAATATTACTTTTATCGATATAAATATTGCTGCAACAGTAGAGAGGTGCTACATTCTTTCCAACTATAAAAAATAATGTAAGATCTAATGTTTCAAGGTACAGTCAGTGTGTATATAATTCACAGAAATAAATAACCCACATACATCTAAGTAAAACACAAGAAACATGTTCTGTTATATATATGAAAAGGAAGACATTTTTTATTTTATAGCAAACCTGTCCAAGAATTTTTCTGTCTTGATGACCCACCTGGTCCAGATGATAGTCTTGAAGAAAGCAGGGTAAGCTTTTGTTAATCTTTTAGAATAATTTAACAACTTAACACCAATATGCCTAATTAATTCACTGAATAATAAACCTTTAATATTTTTGTAGCTGCAGTATGATGTTTTTGTAATGCTAAAAGTAACAATCTATGTCTTTCTTTTTTATGCTTAGTATTTAACTTTAAGGAAAAAGAATTAGTTGTAACATTTTGCAATGGTTGTTTTCTCAAAAAAATTCGAAAATGAAATATTTTTCCTGTGAATTAATATAGGTACAAAACAGCTGTATATTAGTCTATACATGATCTAATGTAACTTTCATATTTTTTAAGTACATATGTCTAGATAAAGAAACATTAGCTGTGAGAATCAATTACCAAATTTCATATAGTATCTTGCATATAGTGAGTTGATTGCATGTTATAAGAACAGTGTAAATATGCTAATACTGTGAAATATTGCCATAACTTTAAACTGTGGCATCACAGGTGACAAGTTTAGAACCTGTATATTTGGTTCATGGTGAATACATGACTACATGTAGATAGATTTTGGCCAAACCAAAAGAATGTGCTACAGCTCTTTTTGAGGAAGGATGTTTATGTAGTGAAATTGTTAAATGTGTAGAAACAAAGGACATCATATTTTAAAGAAAATAGGTTTTAATGTTCTCCACAGAAGCATCAGTGTTTAGAATAGCTGGAGGCTTTGAAACCAATATATCCCCAAGCAAATCCAGAGCATTGATTTCATCTACAAAGTGAAGGCCATGATTACAAAAAAGAATCCCCTGACCCAAGAAGGCTATTGTAGTGTAACCAAGTATATATCCTGGTATCAACTGCAAGATAATAAACAAGGATTTGGAATTTTCAAAGTACTTGCACTTCATGTTTTCATTACACATTGTTGATTGGAATATTAGATAAAGTTTTTTAGCAAAGCATAGTTTTGAGCCACAGACTTCTGGGTTATGGGCCTAGCATGCTTACCCTTCTGCTTTGGTTTTTAGTTGACACAGGTTCACAAGCTTATATGCAATCTCACCTTGAAATTACCAGACACTTTCATTAAAAAGATGGTCAAAGAAATTAGAATCACAGTAATCCCATTGGACTACATTCCTGTCAAGTCTTCCCATTCCTCAGGATGCAGCTTCAATGGACTTTTGTGCATTTGGTCTGCTTAAATGTAGTTTTGGAAGGTGATGAAATATTTGTCAAGATGTTTAGCTTTAGAGTGACCTCACTGTCCATTCCAGAAGCTTGTTACAATGGAATTTTGATGTCAGGCAATAAGTCATATCCTGATGATGGGTTGACAATGAATAGAGTAGTTCAAAGGGCAGCATGGTATTTAGAATATAATACTTATAAAATGTGTTTAACCCTAAATATATAAAATATGTGTGTGTGTGTGTGTATTCAGAAACAAATAGGATTTTGTGCCAGGTTTCTTTACCTAATTTTATATTTCCCTCTTTTGGGGTGTTTTTCTTCTTATGAACGTTGAGAATGAAATAATTACAAGTTAGAATTTATCAGTTATTTTGAAGATAACACAGATGAATATTCATTCACTTTGCTTCTAGCCCTTTCTTATGGCTTGTGACCGTAGAGCTAAGTTAAAAGCTCTCACCCTTTTATTGAAATTCTTTAGAGGCATAGTATTTTTTCAACTGTAGGTGGCATCTAAAATTGACCTTTCTTTTAAGAGTTGCATTACAAGACTTTGTGATGAGAATTTTTCTTATTCCACAATTATAAAAGCATGAAACTTTAGTTTTTTGAAGAATAGGACATCTGTAGTATTGAATCATATCAGTAAAGCAACATAAGACATGAGTTTTGCAGAGAAAAACAGACTACTCCATGGCCATCTTCCAGTTGTACACCTGAAGTAGTGAAAGAAATTAACCAGCTTGTCACCAAAAGTAAATCAGGATCACAGTAATCAATTTCAATAGGAACTCCCTTGGAACTGTGAACAAACCAATTGTCATGGATTTAGATCTACAAAAGCAACACAGAAGAACAACAGTGCAGAAGTCAAAGTATACTTGAAGAATACCATTCACTTGCTGAATACAATTAATGACTCAACTATGTTTACAATATATATATATGTATAATTTTACTATAATGGATGTAGCATGTATATCAGTATCTGTGTATATAACCAAAACTCCTGCACCATCTATTGAATGGCACCACAAACGAAAAAATCAACAGAAAATTTCACACTTTGGGTATTCAACATTCAGAGAATTAGAAAAATTACTGTGGTATAAACAATTTTAAATGAAAGTACTCTTCTCGCAACAAGAACACAGTTTTCACTATGACTGTATGTGAGGGTTTTATTATATCTATATTGATGTAATTTTTAAATGTAGCACTGAGAAACTGGAGTTCTTAAAAAATCTATTATTTTTTCAATAAGCAGTACCATTTTTAATATATAAAACATTACAGTTTATATCAATAAAGTTTATGAAAATTTTGAGCTCTGTACATGAATCATTTTGATTTAATGAGTGGTGTAGGACTAAACAGCACAATCCAAATGCTTTTCCTATGCAGTACTTCCCAGAAAAAAATTTTTTTTTTTAGAAAATTTTAAATTTTTCTAAGTTTTTTTTGAATGAGCTATGAATACTATGGTTAGTAATTACAAGCACAAACAACCGCCCTACATGTGGCATTTCTGCTAGATGCTTATAATTTCTACAGTGTGATGACAATACTTAAATCCTCAAATAAGTTGGAGAACACAAAGTTGGAGCTAAAGAAAATTTGAAAAAGTGCTTTGGTTTGGTGAGTCAAAATTTTAAATCAGTGGATCTAAGAGAAAGCTGGTTGTGAAAGAAAGAAGAATGTTTAAAGTGCCAAATTGTACAAACAGTGTAATGAAACATGGTGGGTGTAGTATAAAAACATTCAAACATTCATGTATATATTTTACGTGAAACTGTTCAAAAGTTTTGTACATACAAGCATATGTAGTTTTTAACTATATAAATTGGCCAAGTAAGTAGCAAAATTCCTTTCACCCTAGTTACCTCTTGTTCTGGGTCATTTATTTAGGGTATCATATGCAGTTTTTCATGGAAAATATTTATGTGAAGTAGGAACATACTGTGTGGAAGTAACCAGCAATCCTTTTCACTGGTGGGTCATGTGATACCTTGAAGTTCAATGTCCCTTATTTTTCAGTGTGAATAACCAACAGTGATTTGAGTAGTGCATACACTCTGGAAAAGAGTAGAATTATTGTTCTGTGTTTATAATGCTTTGTTTTCTTAGTCTGGAAGAATTCTTAAGGAGTTTTTCAGAGATCTAGAGAGACTTCTCTTAATACTCCAGTAAAGGCACTGTCTTTCATTCACAGCCATCAATTTTATTGTTTATTGTTTGAATAAAGATTATTTCACAGTGTCATACGCTGTGTCCCTTCTCTTTCATTTCTCACAACTCGGTAAAACCCAAAGGATACAGATTAACTCTGCAAAACATGCAGTTTCTGCTGTTATTTTGTGGAACTTATCTGATTATGTTGCAGGAAAGTCAGTGTTCCTGAGAAGACCACAATTTTAACCTCTAAGACCTCATAAGAATAGGTGGGTCTTTTTATTCTGTTTGCTAGAAACAAATTAAATCCATTATACTATCATATAAGGAAGAAGATTAAATAATCCAAGTTTTATTTACCAGAGTGATAATGATTGCAAGCACAAAACATATATTCTAAAGTACTTGAGTTTTAATATGTTTATATAAGTAATTCCGCAATATTAAAGAGGCAAGATTTTTTAAATGAATTGTTCTTGAATCAATTGAACAACAGAGCAGAAGTAAGAGTATGCATCAGGAGCACCATTTATTTACTGAAAACATTTAATGACTTGGTTAAGATAATGTTAGTTACAAAACCCATGTAACATGACTACCTTGAAACTCAAAGTGGTCAGTGTTAGTGAATCTTAATCAAATCTTATGAAACAAGTATTTGTCAAACTGAGATGCTCAGTAATGAGTATGAGCTTTCATCAACATTCCAGAGGCTGGCCAGACACTCTTGGGTATTTTAAAAATTAAAATGTAAAAAATCAGTTTATTTTAGGATCATTTACTCTGATTATTTCCTGTGTTATTTAATAAACATTCAAATGGCCCAAACGACACATTATGTATATGTATATATATATTATTCCCAAAATGATCAAATGATATTAAGTAATACAAGGTTCAGATGAAATCTTGGCCAACTGCAGGACTGAAGCAATTTTTCAAAGTAGTGGCAACCAGACTCATAATATCTGTTCCTTACTGTTTGGTCAATGGTTAGTCATGCCACTTGCTATCCTGAAGTTACATGTCACTCATTTTGTTGTCCAGTTATATCTATAGATCATTTATATCATAGCATGCCCACAGTCTTACTACCATGGAGTTGGATATGCCAAGGTTAACTGTCACTTGTCTCTGGTTTTCAATGTTTAAGCAGCCGTTTCTGCATGTACTTCCATCAAAATCTTCTAATGCCACCAGGAAGTAATAATGTCACTTAGTTGTTTAGAAACAATAATTAAACTTGAAATGATTATCAAAACTTTAAATCAGTAACTGATCGAGTCTTGAAGACAGAATGGGTTAACTGATCGAGTCTTGAAGATAAAATGGGTTAACTGATCGAGTCTTGAAGACAGAATGGGTTAACTGATTGAGTCTTGAAGACAGAATGGGTTAACTGATCGAGTGTTGAAGACAAAATGGAGTTAACTGATCGAGTCTTGAAGATAAAATGGGTTAACTGATCAAGTCTTGAAGACAGAATGGGTTAACTGATCGAGTCTTGAAGACAAAATGGAGTTAACTGATCGAGTTTTGAAGACAAAATGGAGTTAACTGATCAAGTTTTGAAGACAAAATGGGCTACCATGTTTCTAGTGGGTGACTAATGCAAAATGCACCAAAGCAGCAGTGCAATTTGATTTTTAAGTTAGATCTGCACATAACTAATAAAGTATAATTCTAAAAAAAATTTATTTGCATGCCTAGTTTCTACTCTTTTGAATTTTTGCTTCTTTAAATTTTTAAAGTAGTGGTTGCTATTATAGTATGTGTTAAGCTACCAATACACAACATAATATGCCACATCAGATGCAGTGACAAGCTAAAAAAGTACACTGATGATTGGATTTATCATCAACTCAATCCTGTGTGGTACCAGTATAATGTATCAGGATGTTAAACTGTGGCTCACAATACTGACATTAATGCTGATGCCATATTAAATTTAGCTATGCGAACAGACAACTGTCCACCTGAATCATTACATATTTCCCCACTGTCAAAGGATGCTGTCAGTTTGACAGATTCCTTGTCACCTACTAGTCTGTGTATGTATATATCATAACTCAATTGATAATATCATCATATATATCAAATTCTTTATTAATTTTGTCTCATTTGTCATGAAACCTAATATTTATTAGCTTATGGAATACACCTGTAGTCTTACTATGCTGTAGTCCAAGTTATCATTTGTAATGAAGAAATAAGAGAATATGACTGACAATCAGATTACTGAGTTCACACTAATTTTTGAGTCAGTGGTCAACTGACTGAGCACCACAGTTTCCAGCCCCAAGCAGCAAACAACTTTCCACCTATTTCAACACACACACACATCCTAATGAAAAGTTACTTGGAATGACACCACTATAAAAACCAATTTGAAAAGTCTGATAAACTCAGAACTATAATTTTTGTTTTTATAATAGCAGAGATAAAAATCAAATACGGCAAAGGAAAACATTATCTCAAATCTAAAATTACACCACAATATATCAAAAGAATAAATTGCCAACTTATGGATACAAATGTATAAAATTAAGCATACAAATCTGTGAAATGTTTAATAACATTAGAACTTTCAATTAACAGTCAAACTGGCAAAAGAAAACAATAACAAATGTTACATCTGGGAAAAACATCATCATTAGTGTGCTAACACGCTACACATTAATGTAGCCAAAGTAGGGAATTTTTAAATTAGTGCATGAAACACTCCTCAAACAAATATGTATGATGAATATCTGAAAAATAGCATAAAAAACAAATATATTGTTCACTTAAGTTTATGTATTCAAAGAAAGCTCTTTTGTAAATGGTTACGAATTATTAAATATTATTTCAAAAGAAAGGCATAATGCTCATGTTTTTAATGTTTTAAAATTTAGGCAATGTGTGAAAGTTTAGAAAGGACTGTCTACCTCTTAAGACAGAAACTGAAAGAAAAAGATGTAGAAATTGATCTTTTAAAAGCAGAAGTGAAAATGCTTCGTTCACACCAACAAATTCTGCTGAAATCACTTGAGTAAGTAAGAATTTTATAATATTTTGGCCAGCAACAACAGTTGATGGTAGAAATTTTTATAACTAGCAAAAATATTGTAAAAAAAATTATGAAACATATTTATTGCATTGTTTAAAGTGTTATTTAATCTAATTCTTTTGACTTTTGTGAGAACTAAAGTCTCATAATATAGATTTTATTAAAATACATAACCTTTTTTTTGAAAGATGAACAGTAATAACAATTACAGATAAGAAAGCATTGTCACTAAATGTGTTTTTTTTATATGATCCTAACCAAACTTTATTATGGCGTATATAGTTGTATATTATTTCTGTATCTCTTCATATATGATTATATTAGTACATGTAATAGGTACATGAAAAATAAATGAATGAAATACTTTGAGATTTTAGTTACATAGAGCCTGGAAGCATATACTGTTTTGAAATTTAATTTTATTGTCCATGTTATAAGTTATAAGCACTGAATTCTGTTGTCTGTGTTACTGTTTATTATTAATTAGAATAATCATTAACAGCTCATATTGTTAAGTTGAGCTCCTGTAGCACATTTTACTTTGACACTAAAATAATTTGTCTGAATTACTGCTTTGTAGGTTAGAATGTTCAATAATGACCAAGTCTGATCAGTTAAGTCCACAAAGGCTTGGCCCAGTGACCTCTAGCCCAAAACATTCTTCTCCTTGTGCCCTTTCTGTTGATCATGCCTCCAATATTCCTATTGCTTCTGACCATTTTCATCGTCTACATCATCTCAACATGACTCTAGTCAAATTGTGAGCAACCTTCTAAGTTAAATGTTCTTATTTAGTTAATGTATGTAGATTTCCTGCCAAAAGCATAAAATAAATTTTAAAAGCTTTCAAAAGTTTAAATATGTTTTTGTTTTCTATAACTTTGTAAGAGATAATACAGTTTCTATGATAAAACATTGATTTTTTTTATGTGTTTGTCAATAATATTAAATTAGTTAACCAAAATCCTTTTACTAGCAACTTTTGTTCTATCAAGCTAGTGGTTTAATTAATATTTTTTTCAGAATTAACTGTGTAGTATAAGGTACTAAATACATATACTCTGATTTTTCATGTATGTAAGTATATGATATGATGTTTCTGATTTCCAGTACTGTTGAACTGGACTCAAAATGTTAAAATTGTATTTTGTTTGTTTTTAAGGTACTATAAGGTTTGCATTTGTTTTAAAGATAACTGTTGAGAGAGCAGTGTGTTTATTGCTATTTAATTATGATAATGGTTAATATAATTTTTGTTTCATTTTCATAGTAATGTCTTGAGCTTGAAGTCACATATATAATTTTTAGTGTTTTGATATGTTTGTACTGTATATGATATAAGCACATAAATGGTAAGAAATTATTGTTTCAGGTATAAAAAATATCGTGAACATCAACCTGATGAAAGCCTAATAAACAATAATCAGAGTGATGTATTAGCAGAAATACTTCCAGTCCTCTCAAATAGGTACTCTTTGATTTGTTCTAAATCTAAGTAATTTCTAATGGTTCATAAAGTTTATGTAATGAAGTACTATCCTTGTTTTAGTTTTAAGAATTAGAATTTTGTTCTTCTTAGGATTTAGTAGAATACATACATATATATATAAGAGATTATCAATGGTAGAAATCTTATAAATGAGATTACCTGATTAAGATGGAACATGTGATCCATGTATGATTGAGTGGAATATTTGATTAAGTTGCATATATTAACATGATTTAGGAAGAAGAAATAATTAGATTTGGATATATGGAAACGTGTTATGTATATATGATTAAAACACAAAAAATTGTGGCTAAAGAAATTAAAGTAATACCAATTGCAGAAATCTGCAAAATGTATTATCACAAAAAAAGATAGATAGGTGTAGTATTAGTACTAAAAAATGGTTGGGGATATCTCAAACATTTTATCAGCAATGAGCTAACAAATGTAGGTAAAAACTTGAAGGCTTGCAGAATTTATTTAATGGTCATGGGTGCTTAAACCTATAATCTAGAAATACTGCTGTTCAAATTCTTTACATGAATAATGAATAATAGTAATATCAAAGCATACCACACACTGAGTTACTGCATATATCATATTCTCCCAGAGAGAAAAATGCCCACTTCGTACCAGGTGAACTAAATATAGATTTGAAATTTACCTGAAAGGTCTGCGTAATGGGAGGTTCAAACAGGATATGGCATTACTAGATAGGCTGAGTTTAAGCTAAAGAATAAACAGACTGGACTCAAGATGTAATAAACTATGGACACAGTCTTTACTAAAACTTAAAAATACAGTGTTTGTACTTGCTTACAATGGACTGTCACTTCTTCACAGAGTCAAGATTAAGTCAAGCTTGGATGAGACTAGGAATTAGACTAACTAAATGAGAGGTTTCTATTTGAAGTGAAATCTCTCATTTACCCAGCATGACTATGATACCATGTGACTGGTAATTTCCATTCCACATTAGTGGCTGAGGCTATGATCTATTATCTGTGCTAACAGTGAAGGACATCACGCTAAACATCCTGAAGTAAGGTTCCGTGTTGCAATATTCTCCTTTGGTAGTAAGAGTTAGACACCTAACTTTGAGAATGACAAAGGAAAAAGGAAATTGAAACAAGATCAACTTAATGGTTTTCTTGACAACATGTTATGTGAAACCTGCACATCTTCAGAACAAAATATAAATTCAGAATAAATAATAATACTACTATATCACACCACTAAGCCAATGTTTTATCAATTTCTTAATGTTTTTACTATTTCAATTAGCATTTGGTATATTATTTTATCTCTTCTTTAGTTCTTTATATAAAGCTTTTTGAAAGTATTGATTGCATAACATCAGTTGTAAGGATCTTGTCCATGGGACAAGTCCTATTAAAAAATTCCAACATGATGGTAAGGCAAATAAATCCTTTCTTAAAACTATTTTCAGAATTTATTTTTTTTGTACAATTCCAGCTTTTGGTCAAATTATTTTTGAATTATCTTCAGTAACAATTAACAAAGTAACAGTTAACAATAGACATCAAAGTAATAGGACAATATTTCTTGGATCCTCTTCTGATAATTTGTTTCTTAGAAATAAGTATCATATTAGCAATATTTTAATGTAATTCTTTCAGTAGTACAGCATTTATTAGGCTTTTAGTAGTAAAAATATTGTTACGTCTCTGGTCGTTAGTTTGTTTCCCGTATAATTTCTTTCCGATGAAACTTTAGCGACATAAATCCTTTCTTAAATAAAACTGGTTTATTCTTTCTGAATACAACTTTGAAATTCACTTAATTTCCACGGTCACACTATAGCTTAAACAAACACTATAATTCACAACGAACGACTCACGTGCTCGACTCAGTCGTCATTCTCTCTCTGTCTGCAGTTCAATTACATTGTTGCCGTCACTTCTTACTGGTCTTATATACAAGAATACCGCAAATCTAGTAAACACTCGAGGATTCACAAACCTTCGAGAATATGACGTGTTACTAGCATCACGTGACCCCCGCTGTCGTAACAATATTATTTTCTTAGACCTGTTAAATTTTCTTTTAGCACTGTTATACTGAATATTTAAAATAATTGTACAATTTCATTAACCATAATAAATTATTTTTTACAATTTCAATGCATTAATATATAAAAGAGTTATCAAAAAATACGTAAATCTTTAGTTAAAATGTCCATGTTGCTTTTGTGTTTTTTTCTTTTCATAGTTTAGGAACTTCCTGGCAGAAAGTTGTAAGCCCAAGCTCTTG
>NW_013665869.1:539506-543420 GCF_000517525.1 Limulus polyphemus | reverse complement strand
GAAATAGTCTCCATTCTTATCGATGATGCTTTTCCATCTTACAATCAGGTTGTTAATGTTCTGATTAAAGAAATCACTTGGCTTGGAAGGAAAAAGCATTTCGATGTCCTTTTTAACACCTTCCATATTTGTATATATTTTCCCATTAAGATGGTGTTGCAGCGAACTAAAAATATGGTAATCTGATGGTGCCATATCAGGAGAATATGGTGGGTGGGGGAGAACTTCCCAACCCAACTCCATAATCTTGTGTTGCATCAATGTGCCACATGTGGACATGCATTGTCGTGAAGAAGAACACTTTTCTGATTGACAAGTGAAGGGCGTTTCTGATGTAGGGTTTGATTTAAATATTCCAGTTGCTGACTATAGATCTCTGCTTTAACGGTTCGCTGTGGATTGAAGAGTTCGAAATGAATTACTCCTTTGATGTCCCACCAAATGCAAAGCATCACTTTCTGCGGATGGAGTCCAGGTTTTTGGGTCGTAAGTGGTTTTGTCTAGGTCTGAGCCATTGTTTTTTGGCGTTTAATATTTGCATAGAGAATCCATTTTTCATCAAAGTGACAATTCTGTCCAAAAATGGTTCACGTGCATTATGCGCCAGAAGAGACGAAGCAACATTCACACGTTGGAAACGATGATCATCGGAGAGTTCGTGAGGCACCCAAACACCTTCTTTATGTAGGTTTCTCATATTCCTTAGATGTTTACGTATTATTTCATGAGAGACATGCAATTTCAGGGTCATTTCACAAGTGTGTTGCCTTGGGTTAGATTCAACAAGCATCTACAGAGCTTCAATATCAATTTCAACATGTCGGTTCCTGCCATCACAGTTTTTAAAGCTAAAGTCACATGAATGAAATTTGCCAAACTATCGTTGACGCTTACAAATGCTCAAAACATTTCTATAAATTTCTTTGTGGCTACATGCTGAATGTATGTCTCGTTGTGGGCCATTAGTATAACGGATTAGCGTATACTAAACTTTACACATTATATAGGCTACACTAACGTGACGTTTAGGCAGTTCGTTTAACTCTTATATGTGATGCACGTTTTTTTTTGGGGGGGGGGGTTAATGAAAGTGTTTTAAAACGCAACATTAACTTCTTGACGACCTAATATTATACATTAGCTTGCACAACTTTAATCAATTACCTACTGGTAATATTAGTCAGATCTAGCTCGTATTCTCTCTCAAGTGAAAGTAATTAAGACACACATCATGCTCTGGTATCAGAGTCAAGTTTGAATAATCAATAAATTCTTGTTCTTCTAACTGTTACAAAACAACAGCAACTGTTTCTAAGGCTGCAAGACTACTATTCACACATGGTATGATGTGACAGTTTACAACAACATGTGATAATAGGTCTGACATTTCCCTGCAACCAATAAATACTAAGTAATCCTACATCTCTTTTGCATTTCTATTCATCTTCAGAATGTATTAGCAGCATTCTTATGACCACAATCAGTATCATTTTAAATATTGCATTAGAATATATATAGAGAAGCACACTATTTTTATTTGAATTATTATTAATAAGTTAGTAACATAAAAGTGAAATAAGTTTTTAAATATGCTTTTTCAGAATTGAAATATTTAAGTGAATGACCTGTGATATACGGTTTTATGTAAATGAAATTACTAGATTTCTCAAGACAACAGTATGCATGTTCAAGCTTAGCCTTTTATGTATGAAAACATATGCATGTATGAATCACCCTAACAGGAAGGTAATATTTTGCAATGTTATACATAAATGATTCTGCCTGCTTCTGGAACTATCTTCAGCATCCATATAGAGATTCTAGTTTCCTGTTTATCTAGTGATAAGTTATTGTATTTTAAATCAACATTTTTCATATGAATTAAATTGAGATTGATACTTATTTTTTAGAATATTCATTCACTGTCATCTTTCCTTCCTTTATAAGGATTCAAATTAAGAGAAATTGTAATATAATAAATGTCAGGTTATCTGGACACTGTTTGTTAGTACAGGTATGTCTTGTGAATTTGTAAAATCCTTTTGGAATAAGGAAATCAAAAGATATTTTATAAGTTGGAGAAATTATAATCTTTTGTCCATTCAGAAGTACGTATCTGTTTGAGGTCAGTTTTGATTCTAAAATTGTAAATTTTTATCATATCCTTTAGATTTCTTTTCTGTATTTACCCATTATAAAGTGAAAAGAATTACTAGGTTTAAATATTCTTACATAACTTATATATCTGTAGTTTCCAAAATATAACCAGTATTTAAGGTTGATAAGAGAAATTAAAAAAAATTTCCAGTTTGACTTGAACTTTCTAGTTTAACAGAATATTATTATTAACATCTAAATTTAATGTGTCTGTAATTTCCTTGGCTTTGGACCCATTACTGTATTTTTCATTTTTGTTATATTGAGTTTTGGTATTGGAAGTTCTGCTTTATTTATTGTAACCCATTTCCACCATCTTATATACATATTTAATGATTTTAGCAAATATTAGTTCTCTCATAATTTTGACAAGAAATGTTGGAAAGAAAAAAAAAAGCTAAACTTTTTTTTATTTTGTTAAAATTGAATGAGTATTTTCAGTTAATTGTTTTTAATTGTTTGCGTAGAAGAAATACTTTGCCAAGGAGCTTATTTCAACCAGTGTCTGCTTCAAAGTCTCTATCTTTTGAAAATATTCCTGAAAGATGTGGTGGTGATGGATGTACTGATCCTGAAATGAAACTATCACCATTAGGGGGCTATGAAGATCTGTCTAGATTGTTTGAAGGAAATAAGACAAGGATTAATATGGCTTCTACAAAATGTGAGGTTAATAGTACTTTAGACAACTTTGAAACTCACTTTATTGGAAATAACAAAATGACTTAGATGAGCTACCAGTACAAACATCAAACTATAATTATTGCCAAAAATGTAACCTATACACCCCAGGTTAAAGTTCACTTTTGAGACAAGCATAGTACCCATTCCAAAGTCATGTGTCATGCTGTAGATGTGAAAGTTTTTTGTAATATTTCTTATTATTGATATATATTGAATTGGTGTTTTGAAGAATGTGAAAAGAAACCTGTTTTGCTAATTTTTTTTAAAAAGGGATGATATTTCTATAATTTGAATTGCCATGTATAATATTGTTACGTCTCCGTTTGTTAATTGATTTTCCGTAACTTCGTTCCGATGAAACTTAAGCGACACAAGTTCTTTCTTAATAAAACTGGTTTATTCTTTCCGAATATAACTTTACCGATACACTTAACTTCAACAATCGCATTAAAACAAACGCTAATCAACGAACGTCAACAATACTTCCGACTGCAGTTCAGTTACTCACTATCTATACCTTACCGCGTCACGTTGTCCCCTCTTATATATATCCGCCTACCCTATATCTAGTAAGAACTTGAACATTCGCCAAAGTACATGATAGTTCTAGAAACGTTGCGTCACGGTGGTCATGTGACTCGCTGACGCAACACTGCCCCCTCCTTAATATTGTTCGTCCCGAACAATAACCACATATGATAAACCAATAACAATAACACAAACTTAATTAACTGTACAGAATTACAAACACAAAATTACAATTCAACAAAGTCTCTTAATTTTACGGGACGTATCTTCTTCCGTACTGGTCTCCATCTCATTGGCTTCTGCTTCATGTGGGGTTCATCCGTTTCATCAGTAAATGTCCAATCATCGGTAACAGTCACATCAGTGGTAGTAACTTCACCAAGAGCTTAACCGTTTCCCTTCTCAAAACTGAGTAGAGTTTCTTCTTCGATAGTGGTTTCTTCAGGTGGCATGTCTTCAGCAGCGTCATTTGTTCTGTTTTCCACTTCGTCCCAACTGAAATGTCCTGCACCACTTTTGGCTTACCTCGCCGACCACATTTTACC
>NW_013665869.1:531390-538608 GCF_000517525.1 Limulus polyphemus | reverse complement strand
TTTTCTTTTTCCTCTAACAACTGTTGTAATTTCTCTTCTCGTTCTTCTTGTTTCTTTTCTTTTTCCTCTAACAACTGTTGTAATTTCTCTTCTTGTTTCTGTATTGCTGCCATCAAATCTGCTAAGCTGTAGTTTGATTTTCCGCCTCTCGTTTCCATTTTTCTCTTTTTTTTTTCTATCCCACTCTCTGACACCAATTTGTTACGTCTCCGTTTGTTAATTGATTTTCCGTAACTTCGTTCCGATGAAACTTAAGCGACACAAGTTCTTTCTTAATAAAACTGGTTTATTCTTTCCGAATATAACTTTACCGATACAATTAACTTCAACAATCGCGTTAAAACAAACGCTAATCAACGAACGTCAACAATACTTCCGACTGCAGTTCAGTTACTCACTATCTATACCTTACCGCGTCACGTTGTCCCCTCTTATATATATCCGCCTACCCTATATCTAGTAAGAACTTGAACATTCGCCAAAGTACATGATAGTTCTAGAAACGTTGCGTCACGGTGGTCATGTGACTCGCTGACGCAACAATATCTTCTGCAGTATGTCAGAACCAGCTGAGTTGGTAAATAGATGAGCCACTGTATTTTATTTTATAAATACATGTATATTTAAAACTGTAAGTCATAAAGAAACAATTATTTGTAATGTTGCAACATATTGTTGTAATTATACATCATAAAGGGTATTAAAACAAGTTGAGTAATTCAAACATTTATATCAGGGTTTAATTTCTGGTAGGATTTTAGTGTACCATCATAGCTATTATTTTGATAAATGTGCTAAAGGAATAGGTAAGGCTAGAGAAAATACTGTTAATTTGAAGTATTATGGGATATGTCTTGATGTCTCTTTGCGTAGTTTAATGTGCCTTTTTTATGTCACTGACCATCATTTAATTAAATACAAGCATCAGGAGAATTGGGTTGGTGTTGTTATTGAAAAAGTTAGTAAATTGTTCAATCACTTCAAGAAACTTATGCCTGTGACTTAAAGTCCTAAAAATGCTTCTGAATGAGAACTGTTCCTGTATTGAAATAAATAAGGTATAACTCAATGCATGTATTCTGTTTATTTGATCAAATTACAACAAATAATTTTATTCACAAAAGAACCTTGTAATTTTACTCTGAACTTTCTCCAATAACTCAATTTCCTTTCCAAGATAAAAAAAAATGAAACCAGAAACTGCACACAGTATTCCAAGTGAGGCCCATCTAGTGACTTGTACTATGAAATTGTGGCTCTTTAGTCATACAGTCAATATTCCTATATATGTATATGTGTGTGTGTGTATACAACCGAAAATTGTGTTAGTTCAATAAACATAAATGAAATCTAGTGATGTCTAACAACATTATCTATGTAAAAATCATAGTACCCTCATTGCAGCCTGGAAGACGCAAGATTTTAATGTCATCAGCAAACTTAATCAATTGGATTTCTTCTAATCACGTGGCACCTACCTCTTGTCCAATGACTTACCAAAAATGAAACCAAGCAGCTCATAAATTTATACATTCACTTTCCATACTGTACACTGTCTCAATGGCTTCATTAAGAGCTGTACCAGTCATTATACCACAAGATAATTTTCCTCATCCACATAATTTTGAGGATTACTATCTAACTGATATGTATTTTATAATGTGATATCTCACATACATATCTTTCCACTTATAATTAAATGCCATATGTCTGCCCAACTAAAAAACCTACTTAAGTCTCTCTGTATAATCATAGTATTCCTGTTACATCCAACTAGTCCCAAGATTTTTATGCCATTATCAAACTTAACCAATTTCTTAATTATGGCTTTACCAGCATCATTAATATAAATTTAGAATAACAATGGTCCTAGCACAGATCCCAAAGGTACTCCACATGTAATATTAGTCCAGATTGACTGGATTCAGTTAATAACTTTTGTTTCCTCCCACCCAGTCTACCTTCAATCCATTTAACTAACTTATCCCCTAATATGATTAATGTAATTTTTTTGCACCAATCTTTTATGGAACATCTTATAGACAGCTTTTTGAAAATATGAGTAAACAAACCTACTCCTTTACCCTCATAAAGATAAGTAACATCCTCAAAAAAGTTAATAAGTTAGTAAAAATTAGGGTAACATTAGAAACCTTCCAGTTTCCTTGATCCTACTGCTCTGTCCAATGACTAATTGAAACCTCCATGTTAAACATTAATTATTTGTTTCAAGAGCCTCATTTATTTTCAAATTCTCAATTTTTTTTCTAACAAAATCCTGATTAAAATCTATATCACATGCTCCCAAACCATTTCCTTCAAACAATTTTTAAAGTCAGGAATCCAACCAACAGTTGTCAGTTGTTTTTTTGAATTATGCACAAAGCTACACAAGGGCTATCTGTGCTCTGCCCATCACAGGTATCGAAACCCGGTTTCTAGCATTGTAAGTCCACAGACATACCGCTGTGCCACTGGGGGGCCCAACCAACAGATAAGATTAAAACTTGATTTGAAAGCTTAGTAAAGTCTTAGTAATGAAACAAAATTGTACCTCCATCCTTGAAATGTTCAGTTCTCATTTGGCTTACCTTTAATGTATCTAAATAAACCGCCCCTCAGTCGCACAGGTATGTCTGCGGACTTACAATGCTAGAAACCAGGTTTCGATACCCGTGGTGGTGTAAAAGGTAGTGCTCAGGTGAGCTTAATTGTTGGAGTTTCAATTAAAACTACTCTTTACACCAAATTTATTTATTGGAGGATTTGTCGTGACGAGTGGAGCCACAAGTCGCTAACTCGAAGAGTTTACAGTTAGATTAAAGAGAATGAGTCTCAGGCCAAGAGTAAACACTCAAAATAATATTTATTTAACATTCATTAATTCTTATAAAGCATTACACACTTAAAATATTAGTTTATCAAATTATTACTTATAAAAACTTTACTGTTATGTTTACTATTTTCTACACTAGCTGATCAAGAGAGAGAGACTATACTTACAGTAGAGTTGGAGTTGGCTACGTTGGTAAACTTTACTTTCATTTTGGTTTGGAGAACTTCTTTCTGGAGAGAACTTTGGTGGAGAACTGATTTTTCAGGCTCTGACATGGGTTTTTAAACTCTATTTTCCTTGTGTTAATTCGACCCACTAAATAGGACACAGCATCACCCGCAAGTTGTCCTGTGCTCTAATTGGGTACTTTAGGGGAATTCCCGGGCTAAACCAGAACCTAAACCAAAACTCTCAAGTAATTGGTCATAGATAAGTGGTGTTAGCGGCCGCCTATTCACTTGTACTGTAACACCCATGTGCTGTAACTAATAGTGCCTCAAAGTGCCGATATGATTCACGAAATCTAAACTTTTCTGCAGCTTTTCTAGTGCTAAGAGGGCGAGTTAGCACTTCATCAAACTGTCACATGTACTGGTGTCTACATCCTGTTTCTATACAACAGTTCTTACTAACTCTGCTGCTGACCTTGGTCACTGGTTTCCAAGCTCACCTCTCAAACTTATTTTAAGTACTGCACGTGTCTTGCTGCTTACTTCTAGGCCATGCCTCTTACACAACCAAGTTCCTGTTTATTAATTCTCAAGGGTTATTTCAAGTTGCTTCAGTGGGCAGAGCACAGATAGCCCTTGTGTAGCTTTGTGCATAATTAAAAACAAACTAAATAAACCATATCCATTAATTCTAACATTATATGCCAATTTTTGTTCATAAACCTCTTTTCATACTCTAATTTCCTTTTTTAACTAGTTCTCTTTCTCTTCTGTAATCCACTAAATCTTCCATCCTGGATAGTTTATATTTAATCCTAAACCTATAAATGCCCCCTGATGACACTGCTAAGCCATCTAAGTTTGTTTGTCAAGTAGTCCTAGTTTTTGTTTATAGACAGAAAAGGTTTATCCTGAATTTAAATCAGTTTCTGTTTGAAATTTTCCCACATTTCTTCAGCATTCTCCTTTAACTAGGTGGCCAGTCGATTAAAGATTACATCTGCCTTATAACCTCAAAACTGACATTCTGAAAATTTGAGGCTAAAATTATTTCCACCTTGATATTGAAATACAGCAAATATCAAACCAAAATATGCTGTGATCACTCAAATGCTCTTCTATCTGAAACCAGTAACTATGTTCTCGTTAGAGGTAAAACAAATCCAGTATAGGATCCTCCCTAGTTTGACTGTTTGTTGTACTTTCTAATATATATTTCTTAAAGTAATTCAGTTTTATAAACATTCCATTTTTTTTGTTTGTTTGTTGTGCAGTTTTAATTTTTTCAATACATTTATATTTCTATATTATTACCAAATAGACAGAGTTTTATATAATGACAGACTTTTAATACTTTTTTAAGTATTTGGAATAGAAGCAAAAACTAATTGTTTTATTTCTGAAGTTCTGTGCCAGTACCACTGATTTATTAAATCTAATCATTAGAATATGTAATAAAAACAAATGTCAGGAGACATAATAAACTGTATTTATTAGAAATAAGTACCATAAATGTTGTGTTCAAAGATATATCCTAAAATGGTATAATTTCAAAGATTTAGTAATCTACATTGTAAAACATTAATTGTAGTGATAAAACATTTTGAAAGAGACTAGAAGTTTTATATCTAATGGGAGGGTTTCCATCTTGCTGAGATTTGTCAGAAGAAACACAGTTGTGGATATGAACTTAAGAAGTGAACCTTAGGAAAGAATTTTTTTTAAGGTAGTTAGTCTGCCTAAATTTCCATCAGACTGAACACTGAGATTATGTAAAGTTCCATGTCATAATAATTATAACTCAGAATAATGAATATAGATGATAGTAACTTGAGTCTGTTGAGCAATAGAATTACACTTGTCAAAGTAAATCAGAATCCTTTTAAAAATAGAATTGATATCCTAGTTTTGATGTAGAATCTGTGTACACTAATATGAAGTAAAAACAAATACAAGCAACACAAATGATTGAGTAAAACAACAGTCTTTATTCTTGCACACATCACAGTGTAGTACTGGGATCCTTTACTTATACTGGTCAGCTATAAATTCATTGTAAAAACTACTACTAGTTGCTGGAACAAAGAGTTTAAAGTTAAATGCCTGCATGTCACAAGAAATGATCAAGATTAATGAAGATACTGTACTAGTAAATCAGACCAAGGCCTAGTGTGCTATCCTACAGTCCTCTTCCTACCTAGGCTGAGCATGATTTGATGATTAGTGTTTGTCAGACTGTGGGTCCATGATTTGTGCCTCTTTGTTGCAAAATCTTGCTCCACACTTTAGAGCCATGAGTATGTTATAAGAGTCCCACTATTCAGTCTCACATGAGTTGGTAGTGGATGCTGTTAACTAGCAGCCTTCCCTCTAGTTTATCATTTCAAAATTAGGAATGGCTAGCACAGATGGCAATTGTGTAGCATTACATAAATATCCAAAACAAACAAACAAATCTGGGATTACCTGCGTCATTGATCTTTCGCATTATAAATACTGAAATACAACAAATTTCTAACTGGTACAAACTTGAACACGTCTGTACACCACATACTCACGTGTGTGTGTGTGTGTATGTATATATATCAATAGTTCTATAGCTACGAAATACATTAATTGTAAATAGGCGATTTTTTAATCAGCACTATAAAATAATAATAATGAAATTAATATAAATCAAAAACGATACAAAGAGACTCAAAAAAATCAAAATTAATTTTTGCATTAAAACTCATAATGGATAACGTCTGTGGCCATAGTACCCAAACGCATTGGGAATATTCCATCTATTAGACAAGATCCAGATGCTAATGTCAAACTAGCCAGCAACTTATGAAAATCAGTTAAGGGTTCGGAGTTGAGTGCTTGAACCTACAGCATCTCAACTCCTACTGCTCTTCTCTGTCTGCAGCCAGTTGTGGGAAGGCAGTTACCCTGAATATTTAGATACAACATTAAAGTAGAATTAAACTACGCTAAATTTCTACAATGTGAAACTCCCAACCTACACCATTTTATGAGATGTACAAAAACACAAAACTATTCTCATGGTAGAAATAGACCATCCCATATTTCTACAAGATTCCAAACTTCCATCCTTTTATTTAATAATTACCAAATGATGTTAACGGAACTAAGACCCTTACTTTAATAGTTCTTGATTCCCCATCCTCTTCCCTCAACATTATAGATAATTGCCTACAGAACTCAGCAAGTGGCTAAGCGGTAAATTTATGGATCTGCAGTGCTAAAATCTGGGGTTCGATTCCTTGCAGTGGATAGAGCACATATAGCCCATTGTGTAACTGTGCGCTAAAAAACAAAGAATTCGTCAAAAATAACATTTTTCAGCTAAAATATCTCCAGCCAGAATTAATATTTCTGCTGTCCACCACAGTGTACATCAATACAGGCCATATAAGTACAGTATTCACTGTACTAGACAACTACAAACACCAGTAGTTGAACTATCACAATATTTTACCGCCACTCGATAGTCGATCCACACTACAGTCAGCATCCATAAATGTAATTACAGGCAACATCCAATGATAAAAAATATTCCCTACTTAGTTTAATAGCAACGTGATTTATAGTCTGTGCTGGTTAAGAACAAAATTCTCTCACTACATGTGCATAAGTTATATGTATTTATGTCTACAAGCAACGTGAATTTCACGCTTATATATACACAAGCTCGGGTGTTTTCTCACCACAAAAATTTCCATCTGAAGGCTCGAAAATAAAAGATTACAACGTCCTTTCAGTCTTACAGCACACCCTCCTGCATTCTTAGGTGATTGTACAAGTGCCACAAGTTATGTGCATCCAGGGCAAAGAGCATCCACTCTAGATCAGTTACTATCTCTAGAGCTCCCGAAGTATTAACTGTAATATTCAGTTATTAGTGGTATCTCCTAGTAATAACTTACAATCCTGCCAACTGCAAAAGTTCTAGGCATTATATCTAATAACATCCTATTTACATCACTAGAGTGTAACGTATTGTTGCGTCAGCGAGTCACATGACTACTGTGACGCCACGTTTCTAGAACTATCCTGTACTTTGGCGAATGCTCTAGTAATTACTAGATATAGGGTAGTCGGGTATATAAAAGAGGTGACAACGTGACGGGGGGATATTGTAATGTGTGTGTAAATAGTGAGTAATTGATCTGCGGTCAGAAGTATTATTGACGTTCGTTGTTATAG
>NW_013665869.1:525580-530548 GCF_000517525.1 Limulus polyphemus | reverse complement strand
GCCAATGAGACCAGTACGGAAGAAGACACGTCCCGTAAAATTAAGAGACTTTGTTGAATTGGAATTTTGTGTTTGTAATTCTGTACATTTTATTGTTACAATACAAGTTATTGTTATTGGTTTATCATATGTGGTTATTGTTCGGGACGAACAATATTAAGGAGGGGGCAGTGTTGCGTCAGCGAGTCACATGACTACTGTGACGCCACGTTTCTAGAACTATCCTGTACTTTGGCGAATGCTCTAGTATTTACTAGATATAGGGTAGTCGGGTATATAAAAGAGGGGACAACGTGACGCGGTAATGTGTGTATAGACAGTGAGTAATTGAACTGCAGTTAGAGAGCACGAGAGACGTTACAGCGTTTGTTTAGCGCGATTGTTGAAGTTCAGTGTATCGGTAAAGTTGTATTCGGAAAGAATAAACCAGTTTTATTAAGTAAAGAACTTGTGTCGCTAAAGTTTCGTCGGAACGAAGTTACGGAAAGTTAATTAACAAACGGAGACGTAACAGTATGGTCTGATCCACAGATGTTTCGCTACTATTCAGCTACTTAATGGAAGCGATTATTGTAAAACGTCAAACAAACATCTCACCACGGAAATCACTGAATAGCTTGTAAAATGCGAATGGCTACACCCTTTCCGTTTAGTTTTGGAAATCTTGGCAGTTATATTCAAACGTACAAACTGTCGATGTTCAAGACATTATATCTACTAACATCAATTGTCCTAACTGTGTAATAATCAAACAGATATCGCATAGACATCTCTCAATGAAACTCTGCTTCATAGTTCAGAAAGTAAGGCGTAACAACATCCTTTTGGTCCGTTAATTTTGCAATCAAGAAATCATTCTAACCTTACAATAATTAAGTGGCTATCGCACTGTGCAATATATACATTTTACCATGAAACATCAATCTGTTACTCAAATAGAAAGGAAGTAGTCAATCAAGTGACAAGCTAACTGCTGGTTAGACAAATAATCCCCGCCATATCGTTTAGGAGGTTGCTGTCGTTGTTTTGTGTGATCATTAGAACTGGCTTCTGTACTGGGACTTTCTCGTCTTTCTGACTTCTCTCAGGCATTCAAGTAAGTATACCCAACATCGTTCTCCTCGTCAAATGAGTCGAGATAATACAAAAAAGTACTCTCACTATCCTCTAGTTCCTCAATCTCATCCTCTGAATCCTTTTCTAGTCAATGCAGGAGAGGTTCATCATTGACATATGCCTTTAACTTGTCAATTTGTTTGGCGCATTTATGCATATCGCATGACCAGTGCAGCTCATAGTTAGATGGACCAAGTTGCCAAAAACGAGATGAGGAGTTGCCAGCTAGAACCAAACTGCTTCCATGCCACTGGCATATACCACAGCCATACCCAGACATCACACTTCAATGTTTGTTCCATAATTGTCTTATCATAACATCTTTTTTACTGTATGTCCTATCGTGTGCTTCAACTACTGCAGACTCAACCACTCCACTCATTCCTCTAGACACTGGTACATCTGCTTCAGAGGATGGACTATACATCACCTCTACAAGAAACCGTATTTCTTAGCCAACCATGATCATGTTTGGCAAACAACCAGTTGATCTTTGCTCAGTTGCACGATACACCATTATGACGTACAGGTGTTTGTCTTAGTTCGTTTTGTTTGGATTAACAAACTTTGTAAGCATACACCTGATAGTTTATATACCATTTTGCTAAACCATCAGTCTGGGCCGATAGGATGAAGTGTTGAAATCTGTGTTTTTACATAAGTCATTAAATAGCTGGCTGTTGAAATTATATTCCTGATCCGCGTGATTTTTTTTAGTGAGCCAAATCACAATGTTCAGTGTTCTTCCAGTATGTCATTGATGAACTATGCTGATGTTTTGTCCAGTGAATAAACTTTGGTCCACTTAGTTATTTAATGAATAACGACCAGCACATACCAATTACCTCGTTCAGTCTCCTTTTGAAAACCAGTGATATTCAGGGCTATTTTCTGCAGCAGAGAACCTACAACTCTCTGTCAGAGTTTTCTTTGCCTTAGCCAGTTTTGTTTTCTTTGACCATTACACACATTGTACAATGTTTACCTCACCAATCGTTGTCTTGACACAAATTTGTCCAGTAGAACTGCCACCATATATTAGTAAAGGTGTATGTAACAACATGTGGTCTCCAGCCCTTGCATTATTCAAAGTCTAAAGTACTTCTTGCCTGAGAGCTCTAATAACCACTAGCTGCAACACAGGTTGAGAACCACGACTCTGTAGTTTATAACAAGGCACACCATACTCTCCTGCACTCTTAGCTGCTTGTACTAAAGCCACAAGTTCTCACGGCAATGAGCACTTACTCTGGGTCCTTCAGTTACTCTTTCTAGATCTCCTGAAGTATTAAGAGTGATATTCAATTACTAGTGGCATCTCCTGCTATGTGATTCAATCTTTTTAACTCCCACATGGTGTCTATCAGCAATACATTCAAATATTGGTGCAGGCTTTCACTGTACGGAAAAACAATCCTTCAAGCATTTCAGTTCAGTACACCCATGTGATGATATAAAATAAAGTCATACTCTTTAACTCTTGCAATGGTATAATACAACGTGAGATTTTAAAATCCATGAGTAATTTCAGTGGTGCATGGTCCATACAACTGGTGGATTTTCTTCTCCATAAGAAGTGGTAATTATGCTTTGTGAATAATATGACTGCAAGCAGTTATTTCTTTATAGTGTGGTGTCTGCATTTAGTAGTCGCCAATGTATGAGTAGCATACATGATTACATGTTCCACTGTATCCTGTAACTGTGACAATACCACCTTATTTCCATTATCGCTGGTATCAGTGTTCAGCAGGAACTGAAAATCTTGTCACAGGTATGTTGATGCCAGCGCCTCAACTAAAATACGCTGTAATGACTGAAATGTTTGGTCACAGTCTTCAGTCTATATAAAGTACGAATCACCTTTAGTGATAATAAATAATGGTGCTGAATTTTAGAAAAAATAACAGCAAAATATCAGTCATGTGACGGGAAACCTAGGTTACTGCAGATCTTTTGCTTGATATTGGGCTGAAGCCCGTCTTGTACTGCTAAAGTTTTTCAGGGCTCAAAGATGTTCCATCTCTACCCACAATGTGGCCAAGGACTTAAACTGCATACACATAAGTGCACTGTTCTCTGATTTTAGGTACAGTCCAGCCTTTTTTTTAACCATTGAAGTAACATACCAAGGTCCTCAATAGCAGACTGAAAAGTGTGGTCAAACAACAAGACATTATTGAGTAGATCAATCTCCTCTTTCTTGTAGCTCTCTCAGTGCAAGCTTCATTAGCCTTCTCAAGAGTGATTGGCACATTACACAGGCCAAATCGCATGCCATGGAACTTGTACAAGGCTATCTTGAGTGCTAAACGCAATTTTAAAACTGTTTTACTCATCCATCTTAACTTGCCAGCATTTGGAAGCCAAATCTATAGTGCTAAACCAACTGGAACATTCTGATACATCCAGACATCCCTGTGTCCATGGGAGTAGAAAGGCATTAATGAGACCCTAATAAGCACCGCAGAAGAGCACAAAGAGACACAAAGAAGTGCATTCTATTAATTTCTATAATGACTTACTTGAAACTGAAAATACAAATAATATTATTACCAGAGTCAGATTAGCCGAGTTTAGGGATTCAATTTACCCTCCATTAGTTTTTACATCCTCTCAACTGATTTGCTATGTCAGTTGAGATGTAAAAACATAGCACGTCATTCATGGTCAGAGTAAAACTTAATATTTCAAGCTTAAATCTTTTATGTCCATGACATATTTATGTATCACTAAGAAATTTGGACGTTTATCTGGGATTGGTCTAAAGATGGTCCTATAATCACAATGGACCACACAGAAACAAGGTTTAAAATATAAGAGCTTAATAGAGATAGTTTTTGTTTCTATACTACTAACAAAGAACTAGAAACCTTGTGGGTTTTTGTTTATTTTCTATTAAGCACAAAACTACGCAATGGGCTACCTGTGTTTTGCCCACCATGGGTATTAAAACTACATTTTTAGTGTTATAAGCTCTCAGACTGATTGTTGAGCCACCGGAGGTACCCTTGTGACTCAATAAAGCCTTTATATTTCAATGTGTTGTTCGGTCTGTAAGTTTTTTCACGATATTTCGTACACAAATTCGATATTTAAAACAAGTAAAATAAAAAAATAGCAGTTTTTATTAATTTCATTCATTTTAGATCTGAAAGAGAAGCCTAATATCAACACAAAGAGATAAAATGATAATATTAACATAAATTACAATACTGTACTTACACTCCTGATGGTCCCTTAAAAGAAGAAGATTGACCCCAAAATATTTGGCAGTGTGACCCAAAATGTCACTTAACATATCCCGGCCTAAATCGACAACTGAATAAATGACGGGTGGCTGAAGGACTGTTGTTAGGTTTATGTCACTCATTATAGTATAGTGTTGCCATTGGAATTTGTATTTCTCTCTTTCTCTTTAAGAACGAATACTAGCGAAAGTACCCGGATTTAGGTTGATATATTCTAGTTGACTATTTCAGTATGTGTATTCTGAACCTATTGTAGCATAGAAGAACAGTCAAAAATCTTTTAAACATTTTTATTTTCCAGAAACATAAACAGGCCGTAAAGAAAGTAAAGTAAATTAATAATTATTTATTATCAAAGAGCTTTATCATTGCGTTAAATATTTCACATTTATATTTCGTATCACATATTTCTATCACATTTTATATAATATTGGTTGTCTCCCAAAGAAACCACCGACAGACATGCAGACACGCTCTCTAATAATAATATTGTAATTATTATAATAATTATAGAAGTGGTTCTTTATATTACAAACTAGCGAAAATACCAGGCTTCGATCGAGTTATTAGGTTGATATATTCTAGATGACCATATCAGTGT
>NW_013665869.1:522354-524702 GCF_000517525.1 Limulus polyphemus | reverse complement strand
GCAAAATTTCAGGTTCCTAGGTTCTTTCCTCTTGGGGCTATGGGTCACACACACACAGACCCACAGCAAAAAAAGTATAACCTAATATTTTTGAAAAGAGTCTATGTGCTGAAAGTATATAATGAAATATTTAAACTACAAAATTAAAAAAATATTTGTTGTTTACTGACTGTCTGTGTGTGATTTATATCTATAATTTGTAATATAAGGAACCACTTCTTCTCTACGTGGTTTATCGCTAGCTTGTCTCGTTAAAAAGATTTGTATGCACGTGGATAAGATAAGTAATAATACCCAGGTGCACACCCTCAGGGACCACTTAGTATGAGTTCAAAATTTCAGGATTCTGGATTCTTTCGTCTTGGAGCTAAGGTGATCACACATACACAGACATGCACGTGTGCACGCGCACGCACATATGTGCGTGTCTGTCTGTCATTTTTATTTTTAATATAAGGAACCATTTCTTTTCTATGTGGTTTTTCGCTAGCTTGGCTCGTTGAAAAGATGCGCATGCGCGCGCGCACGTGGATAAGATAAGTAGTAATACCCAGGGGCATACTCTCATGGTCAACTTAGTACTCTTGAAAAATTTCAGGTTTCTAGGTTCTTTCCTCTTGGAGCTATGGCGGTCACACATTATTTTCTATGTGTTTTTTTTTCTAGCTTACTTCACAAAAAGATGCGCACGCACTAACGCATGTGATTACGTAATAATACCCAGGTACACCCTCAGGGTCCATTAAGTATGTGTACAAAATTTCAGGTTCCTAGGTTCTTGGAGTTATGGCAGTTACACACACACACAGACCCACAGACACGCCATTTTAATGTTAGATTTGTGGCAATAACTGATGATAAAATTACACTAGAAACGCTGTTAATTATTTTTGAAGTATATATACTGAAGATGGAATTAGAAATATTTCGAAACGTCGATGTTCTTTATCCTATCAACAGCAGTCATGTGACACTGTTGCTTACAGATAGAAATATATATTTGAAATCATGTTACTTAATAATGTTGTCAAGTCAGTGTAATTTCTAAAAGTCACATTTTCTAAAGATTGGTTTTCGCGAAATTGAGATAAACACAATGGTATGGTGTGTTGTCAGGAAAGTGGGACGTGGAGGCGATAGGGTTAGGCTTTCAAGTACTTTTAAAGGTCGTAATAATAACATCCAATGATTTTCCAGGATTCTAGTACTAAATGTTTTTTAAAAGATTCCATTTCCAGAATTATGATAACCTGTGCAAACCCTGCTCTCCTCATTCATAGGGCTTGTGGTGGTAGCAAAAGCCTATATCCCATGGAATCTCAGCCAACACCTGGCTGAGACATTCAAAACATCAGGGGATATGGCATACTAAGTTTACTCATGGACTCCGACATATAGACAAGAGTTAGAGTCCTCCTTTTGTACAGCTCGTCCATGAGCTCTGCAAGGCTCCAGGTCTCTCCATGGCCAGTGATCGTTCTGGTAGCATACTTCCAGGCAGCAAGATCACAGTCATGGATCTTCACAACAGCAAGTCTGATGTCCAGGAGAAGACTTCTCCGAGACAATGACTGTTATCCCTGTCACAGAAAACCGTCTAATTTCAGTGACAAACTCTTCTTCTTGGTTATAAGTCTTTTGGCTCATGGAAAATGCCGTTTCCTCTCATTATCCACGCTACTAACTGACCATTCCAATAGCAGAAATGAATTGCAAAATTGTACATGAATGTGAAATGCTTACCTTGATAAGCCAAAGGTATGTTGACGATGGTTTTACCGTCCTTAAGGATACTAAACAAGTATCGCTTTCTTAGAATAACTTAACATAAAAATACACACAGGAGAATATCAGCAAGTAAATCAGCTAGTATTTTAAATAAAATTTAGCGTAATAAACATTTAGAGATATTTACTTTAATTTTGCAAGCTTCGCACCAATCTTATTCAACACAAATACAATTAAGACTCTTATAGAAGGTGTTTATATAATCAAAAACGCATACATTTGTCTATAAATAATTTAGCATCTACACACACACATATATATACACAGCGTGGTCAGAAGTAAACAGACACCACCTTTTCAGAAAAAAATTAAAATTTTCAGTCATATTCACATGAATGATATATTTATAATTTAATTAATATCTAGTAGATCTTCCTTTCGCTTCGTGGAGTTCGTTGATCCTTTGGGGCATCGTGAGAATCATCTCGTCAATTTTAGATTGTGTGATTTACGCCCACTCTTGCTTCAAAACTTGGAGTAGATCGCTCTTCAAAGTTGGTTTTTTGGTTTTTCTTGACTTGCCGGTCGAGTATGGCCCAGAGGTTTTCGATGGAGTTCAT
>NW_013665869.1:509011-521374 GCF_000517525.1 Limulus polyphemus | reverse complement strand
AAGAGAATCTTCCCAAAGTGATATAATAACTAACATAAAAATTATTATCTAAGCAAGCAAAACTAAGTTAAAAATAAATTATGAAGTTTCTGAAGTATTGGCATTTGTACTATTTCTTTATGTTGAAAACATGCTTTGTACGTAAAAAGAGAACATTTTAAAAGTGTGTTTCTGGAGCTCACCCGCACATGGAACTAAGACGTTTTTTGTAAACTAAGAGGTTGTTTACATCATATCTCCAGAATAAAGACTACTGCCGTTGGAAACAGCGTTTATATTTTATGTGTTTATTTGTTCTTATCGCTCACAAGGATTTTAGTTCCATCGGAAGAGAGCACTGCACAAAACAATTCAAGAATAACTGGATTTTAGGATATTTTAGCCGTGACAAGACAAAACCACTTTAAAATTAATGGTAATCGTCCCTTAGTTTATTTTTATGCAGATCAGGTATTTGATTATCCACGGTGTGATATGAGAGGTAAATGATTGGTCACTCAGCCTATGTTGTATATATGGTGATTTGACACAACCTCGTCTCATTGATAATTTTAAAATGAACATCAGAGTTTAAGATCCCCCAATTTCTTCAAGGACCTTGACTACGTGTTAAAGAAGACATTTGTTTATTTTACTCTTGTGGAGAGTCATCGGAAGAAAGAAAACCTACCAATCACAATAGGCTAAAAGTGTCTTATGCTGTCAGTAGCAGAATGTGGAACCATTACCAAAACAGTGGTACAGTTGTTTGGACATCTGAACAGTGAGAAGCATCACCCAAACCACAAGCAATTGGTCACTATCTATTGACTCTAGTTCATTGCATTATACGGTACCTGTTTCCAAACTGATTGACATGCTTGTATCCACAACTGGATATTATTCCAGTGAAGAAGCGGTTGGAAAACTGACTTGTATGCGAGACGTCTAATGATGTGTATTCTGCTTAGAGCAAAACAGAAAACAGCTTGCTTGCAATGATACCAGTGGATCAACAACATGTGGGTCAATATTCTTTATATACAGTTAAGTCATGCTTCACTTTGAAGCTAGATAACAAGCTTATACTCGCTTGGAAAGACCTGTTTTGTATGCAAAAGTGTAGGACATATAATGGTGGTGAAATTATAGTGTGGGCAGGAATAATCATTATATGGACTACATCTTATGACCCTTTCTACCGCCATACGTTAGTGTAACTAACTTTGAGTTCAGGTTAATGGATAATAACACCCTCTTGGTAACTAGGGCGTTCGACAATATGCAGGTCTCGGGTTCGAATTCCGTCACCAAACATGCTCCCTCTTTCAGCTGTGGGGGCGTTATAATGTGACGGTCAGTCCCACTATCCGTTGGTAAAGAATAACCCAAGAGTTGGCGGGGGGTCTTGTTGGCTAGCTGCTTTCCCTCTTGTCTATCATTTCAAAATTACATTAGGGGTGGGTAGTGCATATAGCCCTCGAGCGCCTTTGCACAAAATTCAACAAACAAACAAAATAACACCCTCCACCTTGAAGAAGAAAAACATTATCGAATGTAGTGTCCTACACGTTCATCAGACTTCGATTACATCGCGCATGCATTTTTAGGGTTTACTTTTTAGAGATGAGTCACATCTCACCAGGTGACCCCAGACACTAAAGATGCTGTGAAATACGTTCTTTCAGATGAGTGGTCGAGAATATCTCAGAACCTTATCAGCACTTTTATTTTGAGCAAACAACATCAGTGTCAGGCTTTCCTAGCTGAAGTGAAATATAATAAACTATAAATCTCTAAAATCACTTCTACCACACGCTCATTTAAAAGTGTGAGCAGTCATTTTCATTTCAGGTCACATCACGGATGATCAGATGCTCGATTTACCCAAAACTGAACCGAGGGTTTGAATAATTTGTTCATTTGTTGTTAAACATAAAGCTGTACAATGGGCTATGCAGTGACCACCACAGGTATCGAACCCCATCTTTTTCACACTTATCGCCGAGCCACTAAGGGGTCGGTTGAATAAAATTATTTTATAAGAGTGATTTGACTTTATCGTAGCTAAAGTAAATATTCGTAGTCACAGTGTGTGTGCCAGAGTTCCAGGTTTTGCTTATATAATTTATTCGATTTATTTCTTGTGACTGTTGTAATCTCCCGTAAATGCAGACGGATTAAATAGAACCAATTTTTCTACTTGTCTTCTAAATCCCAACAGTATCTAGTGGTGAAAAGAAGACATTAAACTTACTGTAGTAACGAACACAGATGGGGTTTATCTTAATCCTCCCCTCTTAGGGAATTCATTGCGTTAAATGATTTTATAGAAAATAAAAGCTAAACTCAGCAAAAAAAGAGAAAGAAAAAAAAAGCAGCAATTAAAATGTATAAGGTAAAAATCGACATAGTGCGCTTTAAATTTTAGGTCGGTCACTTCCGACCGAATGTTTCTAGTATTCCAATTATAGTAAAGCGCGCTGTATGTAAACGTGAGAAAACTAGGCTGTTCAACATACAGCGTATCTGATTTTTTGAGAATCAGTATCATGAGAGAGACGAATGTTATGTAGATTTTGTTTTATGTGCCTAGAGGAGAGAGAGGGGGAGAGTTTGTGTATTGAGTTAATTCACAAATAACGAACATTTTTAGAATCTAGATCAATCAACAACTGTTGTCTCCTATTGTCTTCTACTGATTATAAGTGAGTAAAATGCTCTGGTCACTGGGGCTCCTTAGCTGGAATGGGAGGAGAACACATCATCCCTTACCCACTTCTTTCGTCGTCTACAGTACTCAGTTGAAAGCCTTTTGTTGTTGTTTTTTTAATAAAGAAGCTCAAATTTTCAAAAGAGTTATCTTATTTTGAGAATCCAATTTCTTATTCTTATGGTAAATTGATTTGCAAATTAAATAACTTTTTTTCATTGTTTCTTTATTTGAATGTTATCATAAAATCAAATTTAAGGAAATGCATTATAATTCATTTGTTATAAGTATAATTGTATTTGGATCCAATTTCGACAGAATCTTCTGCATTTTTCTACCTTTTGTCAAAATTCAACTTATGTGTTCTTTCTTTTTTTCTTCTTCTTATTTTTTGTCCAGTTTTAAAGAGCAGCGCCCCGGCATGGCCAGGTGGTTAGGGCTCGCAATCTGCAAGACGCGGGTTCAAATCCCCGTCCCACCAAACATGCTCGCTCTTTCAGCCGTAGGGGCGTTTAAAAAGAGTTACCTAAGAGTAGGCGGTGGGTGGTGATGACTAGCTGCCTTCCCTCTAGTCTTTCACTGCTAAATTAGGAACGACTAGTGCAGATAGCCCTCTTGTAGCTTTGTGCGAAATTCAGAAACAAAGATACTTAAAGTGCGCCCCAGTGGCTCAGCGGTAAGACTAAAGGCTTGCAACGCTAAAAATCAGGTTGCGATACCCGCGGTGGGCAGAGCACATACAGCCAATTGAGTAGCTTTGAGCTTAACAACAAAAACTCAAGCAAACAGTTTCAACGACGTTTGTTACGGTTATTATACCATGGATTTCTATATTATGATGAGGCCAAGTGGTTAGGGCGCTCGACTCGCAATCTGATGGTCGCGGGTTCGAATCCCCGTCACACCAAACATGTTCGCCCTTTCAGCCATGGGGGCGTTAGAATGTGACGGTCAATCCCACTATTCGTTGGTAAAAAAAGTAGCTCAGTTAGCCCTAGTGTAGCTTTGCGCGAAATTCAAAACAAACAAACAAATATACTATGATGAAGGAAAACACATCCGCTTTCACGAACTATATCAGTTACATCATTCTGCGTGTTCGTTTGTTTATAGTTAAGCACAAAGCTACACGATAAGCTTTCTGTTTTGTGCGCTCCCCGGGTATCTAAACCCGGTTTTTAGCGTCATTTAGCCTTCAGACTTACCACTGAGCCACTGGAGGTCTTCATCAGTTAAGATACATGTAAGTCAAAGGTCAAGAATATCACATATTGGAGCTTTATATGCGTAAGTGTGTATGGGAAATTTCTTGTATAGAATCTCTATTAAATTTTTTAGTCTTTTTGTTTTAACTATTGATATACTATGAATAAACATTCGTCTCTTTTCGTCCAATACTGATTTCCATTAAGTATTTGGTATTTTAAATGTGAACGGCACCTTTTGAGATAAATGGGATAAACGGCCAGGTCAAGGTTCGGGCATAGTCATCCTCAAGTGCCTGTTACAGTTAGCTCCCTCCCATATTCTCTCGGAACTGCTGCTCAAGCTTTGGACCTGTAACACTAAACACTAGGCCACGCTCGGCTCTCCCATTAGAACTGCAACTATTAACATTAATATATATATATCAACCTCAAGCTTCTTTGAATTTAATCAAATACAAAAACTCTGAAACTTATTACAATAAATACTTAAAGGCTAACGTATGTATTAACATAAATCCACTGTAATTAAATTCATTTTTCTGTGTATTCGGAATAAGTTGTGTTCTCTAAACGTTTTATTACTTAGTGGTCACAGACCATACCTGTGAAAAAATGTATCAACTCAGAATGTTACGTACTAGTAAGAAATGACTCTATATGAAAGACAAGTGAAGTATCTGGATATTTCTAGTTAGCAAACAATTACTGATAGACTTACATGTTTTTTAAACGACATGCTGATATTATTAAATACAATAATTTTAGAACTGATTCATCGGGTGGAAAACGAAATTTTATAATGAATAATAAAAACACGGTAATACTAAAAAACATCTTTAATACGGAAGTTTCGGAATTTCCTTAAATTTCATCATCAGCGTTAAAATCTCTGAAAAAAACACATTAATTCATAATATTCGAACTACAAAAAGTAACATTAGCATTGAGCGAGTTTTATTAAAGAAAATCTCTCCATTTTCAATTATCACCCAACACTAAATATTAACATCAATTCCTCCCTGTTGTCATTAATGTAATCAATTCCGGATTCTCTGTGATATTTAGTATTATTTTAAAGATACAGTGTTTATACTTATAATTAAGCCCTTCTCTATAATAGATTATCTTAACAATGCTATTTATTAAACAAGTGTATGCCGCACGTTTTATCGTACATTCTATTATATTGTTACCGTTTATACCTGTTCTTTCGAAACGTCCGATTGAATACGAAAACTCCCTCAATGATAATGTTTCGTAGTTAGAATATTATGAACTAGTTACAATTTTTTTGAGATTTTAACGCTGATGATGGAATTTAAGAAAATTACGAAACGTCCGTATTAAAAATGTTTTTGGTATTACCGTGTTTTTAATATTTATAATCATTTTAGATATTTATATAAAATTATTGAATATTTCCTTAACATTTATATAAAATTAACTGAAATAGTAAAACAGTAATGAGGTAGAAGCAATAAATTTCTCATTTAATGTTTGCAGAGACATTATACAGTAATTTGTTTGTTTTTAATTATGCAAAAAGCTACTCAAGGGCTATCTGTGCTCTGCCCATCACGAGTATCGAAACCCGATTTCTAGGGTTGTAAGTCCGCAGACATACCGCTGTGCCACTGGGGGGCTACATTGTACACTAATATGATCTATAGAAAATGTTCCACAGCTAGTAAAATGTTGATTCATTTTATTTCATTACGCTATAGTGTATTTAGAATAATTTAATTTCAATAGAGACCCATGTGTTTTATAACAAACACTAAAAACAAAAAGCTTTTAATATCTTAAGTGCATGTTAAATAATTAAGTTGTATAGTCAAAAATTTTGTTTTTGGTTTTCATTTAGAATCAAATTAATACGAGTTATTTAATTTCTTATTTGTTTATTGAGAAGCGTATATCCTGCTTAAATGCATCTTACACAACTTGAAAGTCTAGTTAATTGTCATAATTTAATTAATTTGCTAGAAAATGTCGGCAACGTCACTAGATGTCGTACACTTTCACTCTATTGTTTCCTGGTGTTCGGTGTTTGTCGTCTGCAAGTTAGCAATGTTCACTGTTGGGTGAAGAGTAGAAGGTAATATGTATTTATCTGTTATTGATAATCAAGGGAGAGAATGGAAATTGTCCTGTTATTTTGTAACGATAATGTTCTACGACATACAGCATATGACTAAACGACGTTATTTTTAAGTGAGAATAGTTTAAGATTATTAATGTTTTTCTGAATAAGAATATCTTATTATTGAGCAAATTAGTTGTCCATTGCTTTTTAAAAACAGTTTTAAGCTAAAATTACAATTTATAGACTTGATAACTGAGATGACTATCAAATGGTCACTCGTAATTAAAGGAAAACACTTATGTCTTAACGGAAGTAAGACTAAGACTGAAACAAGAAAGTTGTTAGCGATACACATACTCAAAGACTAAGTATATGAAAACTATAATATATAAAATTGTAAAATAAGATTAAATACTTCATAATAAACTTAATTCAGTGATTGTTGCCGTATAAAAAGAACAAAGCATGATCCCTTTTTAGGACAATTATATGTGGTGTAATATAAACGTTTTTACTAGTAGTATCACAGTAATTTTGAACTTACACGATGAAACCTTAACACTGACGACGGAGAAGGGGTAGGGGCACTGAAATCTTTTAAGAAAGTGGAAACATGAAACAGTAAGAAAAGAGAAAGAAATAGCGCTTATCCAGAAAGTAGTAATATTCATAACTAACTAATTCTAGCCTTCAAATAATTGTACAGTCATTATCATCTAACTTATAATCCAATTGTACAACAATATTACACATAAATGTGAAAAGTTACTCATGGTGATGCCCTGAACCCTTCATCAAACAACAAGAAAAATCTAAACTTCGTTCCAGCAAGTTAGTAACCAGTTCTAGAAAGTTTCAACACTTAATTTGAACAGCAAAACTATAACAGGTAATGAACATCAACAGTAACGAACTCGGTTATGACTCAGGAGAATTCCCGTGGCCGGACAGGACATGCGTAGGTCTATTGATAAGTTTCACAACATTGCATACTTTGACGTAAATTTACTTGTTCGTACTGTTTTATTAAATTGCATCAATCATAAAGAAACTTGCTATTGCTATTGGAAAGTGAAAATACTCTACTGTCTATAAACAATATTAAGACTGAGAGGATTACCCACGATCTATAAACAAAACATCGTTATCACTTCCAGAGCAAGTGTGAAGCTCGTGTCACTGTTGGTCAATGTATTATGCACTATTTTCTATTATGTACGTGCATTGAAATACAATACTGAGGTAGGTAGTTCGGTGTGGTAATTCTTGCGTAGACACTGTGCGTGCTTTCAGAGTGATAACGATGTTTTATTTATAGATCGTAGGTAGCTCTCTTAGTCTTAGTAAGTTTAATAGGCAGTAGAATATTTTTATTTTCCAGCAACAGTAGTAAATTATTCGTACTCTATCATTTCTTTAAGATTGCTTTCATTATTCCACATTGTTAGTTTAGTTTATGGAATTAGGACTAACCTAAATCTACTAAGCTTGCCAAGCCAAGTATAACTTTTAGTTTTACTACGGTGTGGTTTTATTTTTATTTTGTTTTACTTTTAGTAGGTGCTAAGGCAGGCATTTGTTCCTTTTTTGTGAATATAACTTAGACATAAAACGTCAACATTTACTTAAACAACGTTATCGATTTCGTATGTTGAAAATATGTCATTTTTTGAAATGTTCACATTTAACACTCGGTGTGTAACGATTTTGACGAACAAAGTACTGATAAAACGTTTAACTGTTATGCGCCGCTTCCAGATACGTTCGTTGTAATAATGAAGTATTAAATAACTACGTATAATGTGACGGTCAATCCCATTATTCGTCGGTAAAAGAGTAGCCCAAGAGTTGGTGATGACTAGCTGCCTTCCTTCTAGTCTTTCAGTGCTAAATTAGGGACGGCTAGTGCGGATAGCCCTAGTGTAGCTTTGCGCGAAATTAAAAACAATCAAATATACACGGCTGATGTAAGGTGCCTTTCAAGAAATAATTTTGGTGTTTTAAACTCGTTGTACGGGAAGTACGGCATCTTACGGTGAAAGTTACTTTGAAATCTATATCTTTTCGCGCAACGTTACGTTTTTCACTTCAGTGTCATTCTCATCTTGACATTTCATCACACTTGTTAATTGTTATTTAACGAAAGAAAGTTTTAAACACCAAAAGTTATCCCAGGTTTTTTATACGACCATATCTCACAAAATTTTAGATAGAAATAGAGCTTCGTTCTTTGCATTTTTAAATTTTGATTATATTTATAATCAGTTTTTCGGGTTATAGTAATCGTTAATTTATAATTAGGTTAATTTGATTAAAATTTATTTTGTATTGTACCACCTAGGGTACTTTGATCTAACTAAACTGAGGGGTGAAAAACAAAATTACTCCCAAGAATAAGGATCCATCGGTGAAGCAGCACTAAAAGCATAGAGTTAATAGACATATAACAACGCCTATAATGGGGAATGGAATGAGTATGGTAAGTAAGGGTTATGTGTTACAAAAGTACTCCCAAGAATAAGTAGTTTAGGAGCATGCGTATTTAATATTAAATATGACATGAAGTATTCTTATTTGAGAATAGAAATTTATATTTCATTACGTAACGGTGCGATTGAATTATTTTGTATTATTAAAGGACTCACTGTGTTAAAATGTTTGCAAAAGTAAAAAGGCTTACCAAAATAATACCAGTATATAGCATACATTAATGATCTCAACATGATTTTTGTCTCTGTAGGTTTAATTATAATTAACTGTTCATTTTGTTAAATAATGCGTTATTACACGCTGTGAAATAAGGTTCCTTTTGAATAAAGCCAGGTTATAATGCGTTTGTAAATGTTAATGTTATTCAAGATGAACAATTAAATAACTTTGAAAAATTCTAAACAGTATTTATATCGCTGGTATATAGTTTTCTAATTTGAATAAAATATTTCAAAGTATATTGTTTCCAACAAAGTAATCATATTTTGCATATACAAAACAATTGTACCACACACACACAGTGATTATAAAACAAGTATCCCGCTTGAGAGTGCTTTAATACGATCTAAACTATAATTTGTAGGTTGATGCCATTGCACAAGTGTAATAAGCAGTACATAGAAAGGGAGTTACAGCTCTTTTCAAATTTTGTCACAAGAGGCGCTATCATTGCATAATTTTCATACTACCCAAAAGTTGTTTTAGAAAAATCGTATATATATCAACGATTGTAGAAACTAGCATGTGTAAAGGCAGATAGTGATGCCTTACTAGAAAAAACTGCACCACAGAAGCAGCTCTTTGGGAATGACATAAGCTGCAAAGAAGACCGTGCAGAAGTTGATTCAGAAATTTGAGGAAATAAAGAATTCATGTGACAAAAGCCATTCTGGAAGATCTACAATTATTATGGAACCAATCGCCGAAATCGCCCATGTAATGGCAAAGGATGCTACTAGCATAAGAGTCCATGTAGGACTCACAGACATTGCCTGTAAATTGTATGATATGAAGCTGGAAGTGATAATGTCCACGGTTGCACATACCTAATGCAATGTGAATGTTGTGAGTGTGTATACTGAACCTTTTGCAAGACCTCAATGGAAATGTATACAATGGTAGCGCCCCAAAGGTAAGATTTACTAAGTGCTGCAGTTGATATCGTATGCATCACTTATTATACATCTGCGATAATACTATCCTACACCTTATAGTTTAGCTCTGTAGCTTTGAAATAGGATACATTGCTCTATTATAAGAGTGCATAAAAACTCTAAGGTTGCTGTTTTTATATCATTTAAACAATGAGGTGGTAAAAATAGATACAGTAACAAATATGAAAGAACAAAAATATTTTTCATCACAACTTAGAGCGTACTAGATTTTATTAATTGTGTCAATCTTCACTGAAGAAGGAGTCTATCTGATTCCTAAGTGCTTGGAGTAGGGTCAATATTATATTAATTCTTTATTGATCGGAGCTTGCAATTAACCTATACACAACTAGTAGTGTGAGATAGGATTTGATGAGTCACGTTTCGCACAATTTTTTTACTAATGTTAAAGTAAAATATGAAGAACAAACATGCACACACACTTGTAATATACTCTATATATCTACATATGCAAAAAAAATGAACAAAAAGAAAAACGATCACGTCATGCGATTTCTCACGTGATCGCTTAATCCATAGAAATGTAGAGATGTAATTATACTACGGTTAGTGTGGAAGAATACGGATAAAAGCAAGAGTACCTGACTTTAAAAGGGGTATAGTAATTTGTACCTATCTAGAGGAGCGTCTTTATCAAAATTCGTTTGTTTACTAGTTGTTTAAAAATACGTGTTATGAGAGTGTGTCGAGAGTGGAAATGAAACAGGGTAAAAGTCTTCTTCTAGGAAAAACTAAGGTAACCAATCACTAGAGACAGTCGAAAGGAAAATATGATTGCACAGGCTCATTAAGTATACAACAGACGCCAGACTCACATTTGACCAATTCCTTTATCAGTGGACAGGATCTGACACAACCATACATTATGATGGATATCACAAAACAGTAATATTACTGCAGGCAATCAGTTCAACAATATCTTACCTCACGCAAACAGGGAAGTAAGATTTCAATGTGGCTTTGAGTGCAAAATGCGGACAAAGAGACAACTAGTTGTGTGAGATAGGATTTGAATTCTTTTTAGTAACATTAAAGTAAAATATGAAGAACAAACATGCACTTGATCTTTCTTATGTGGTTCTGGCGTTACAGTATGTTAAAGGAGGATATTCTTATGTCCAGATTTGGGACCTTTCAGTTCCATTTTTACATTCATGAACAAAGTCTCTTCCAAGACGATAATACAACAATTTACCAGCCTGATTTTGTCAAAATGTGGATCAAAGAGCATAACAGTGACATCAGTCATATTCCTCAGCGAGCACAATTATTGTATCGTGGTCTGATTGATCATGTTTGATATCATTTTGAAATTTGTATTTGCTATCATAATTTTGTGCAGATATTCTTGAAACCAACTACATGTGTGGGTTAATTGGACCTTCCACTTCTTCTTGGGCTTCTCCAATAGATATTGTCCAGAAGAAGAAGACCAATGATTTTAGATTCTATGTGGACAACAGAAAAATTGAATCAAGTCTTAGAATCTAACGGATATCCATTGCTCTTATAAGTGATATTTTGAATGCTTTGTCACGTGCGGCATGTATCAGTACGTTAGATTTATCAAGTGGATTTTAGGAAATTCTTGTAGAAAGGGAGGACCGAAACAAGACTGCCTACATAACGGACTATGGACTTTATCAATTTAAGGTGATGCCATTTGGAATGATAAATGCACATGCCACCTTCCTTAGGTTTATGGATAAGGTTCTAGCAGGAGCAACTGCATGTTTCAAGGTTTATATCGAAGACATTATAGTGTTTTAACCCATATTTTAACCGTTGGTTTTCTACATGCTTCATACAGCTAATTTTATGTAAACAATTATAAAAGTAAATTTTGCCAACCAGAAGTATCATATTTAGAACTTAAACGTACTTCTGAGGGAGTACACACAAATGATGATAACGTGCACGCGTTAAAGACTTCTCAACTCCAAAGAACTGCAATCAGTTAAGCACATTCTTTGGTATGTGTGTTTGATATAATCAGTTCCTTTCAAACTTTGTCACAATTGCTAAGCCTTTATATCAATTACGAAGGAAGCGTATTACGTGGAAATGGACCCCCCCCCTCACTGTGAACATACATTCCAGAAAATAAAGTGGGTTTTTTGTGAATTCTCTGTCCTGCAAATGTTGGATTGATAGCAGTTCTGTGTCGGGAGGGTGTCATAGCATGTATTAGTAGAACACTGAACTCTGCAGAAAGAGACTATACTACTACAGAGTTAGGATGTCTAGCCGTGATCTGGGCTGTAGAAAAATTTTAAATGTACCTAAGTGGAGAAAAGCTTACAGTGATCACTGACCATCATGCTGCCTTGAGATAGTTACAGACAGCTCAGAAGTTGACTTGTAGATTGATGCGTTTGTCATTAAAGTTGCAGGACTTAACATTTGAAATACTTCACAGAAAAGGAACAGAGAACCAGTTACCTGATGAACTCTAGACATCCTACTGATCCTCCAGAAGAAATTCTAAATTTGCATGTTGGTAAGCTATCACCTAAACTTTTTGCCATTGTCAACGTTAGCACTCGAGAACATTTGACTACGAACAAAGCTAATGATGATGAAAACAAGCATATTTACTAATATTAGGTCGTCAATACATTAATATTGCGTTTTGGAACACTTTCATTACCCCCCCCCCAAAAAAAAAAAAAGTAAAACACATATAAAATTTTAAAAAAACCCCCAAAAACC
>NW_013665869.1:482983-508066 GCF_000517525.1 Limulus polyphemus | reverse complement strand
ACACGACGAGACACACATTCGGCATGTAAAGCTGTTTGAATACAAGAAGAGAAACAACGCCTCTGTAGCCACAAAGAATATCAGAGAAATTTAAGGAAATGTTTTGAGCGTTCATAAGTGTCAACGATAGTTCGGCAAATTTCATTCAGGTGACTTTAGCCTTAAAAACTGTGATGGGGCCGACATGTTGGAACTGATATTGATGCTCTGAGACGCTTGTTGAGTCTAACCCAAGGCAACACACTCGTGAAATGGACCTGAAATTGCATATTTCTCATAAAACAATACGTAAACATCTAAGAAATATGGGAAAACTCCATAAAGAAGGTGTTTGGGTACCTCACGAACTCTCCGATGATCATCGTTTCCAACATGTGAACGTTGCTTCGTCTCTTCTGGAGCGTAATGCGCGTGAACCATTTTTGGACAGAATTTTCACTGGTGATGAGAAATGGATTCTCTGTGCTAATACTAAACGCCAAAAACAATGGCTCTGTCCTAGACAAAAACCACTTCCGACCCCAAAAGCAGGACTCCATCCTTAGAAAGTGATGCTTTGCATTTAGTGGGACATCAAAGGAGTAATTCATTTCGAACTCCTCAATCCACAGCGAACTGTCAATGCAGATATCTATAGTCAGAAACTAGAATACATAAATCAAGCCCTTCATCAGAAGCGCTCTTCACTCGTCAATCGGAAAGGTGTTCTTCTCCACGACAATGCACGTCCACATGTGTCACGTTTGACGCAACACAAGATTATGGAGTTGGGTTGGGAAGTTCTCCCCACCCACGATATTCTTCAGATATGACACCATCAGATTACCATATTTTTCGTTTGTTGCAACACCATTTTAATGAGAAAACATACACAAGTGTGAAAGATGCTAAAGAGGACATCGACATGTTTTTTGCTTCAAAGCCAAGTGATTTCTTTAATCAGGGCATTACCTGATTGTAAGATGGAAAAGCATCATCGATAAGAATGGAGACAATTTCATTCAATAAATGTTTTGTTTTGATATATAAGTTGTTCGAGTTTTTTCATCTAAAAAAGCGACATTAATTTCTTTACGACCTAATACTTGAAAGCTGGACAGTTGTCAGTTGATTCCACTATAGTTACAGAGAATGTAAACAAATCCAAACACTATGTCTTGGAGGAAAATGTTCTCTATTACACAAAACGGGAAGGATTGAACCAATGGTGACTGCCTTCCCACAACTTGCTGGAAGTGACCGAGTTTGTTTTCCATTATATACATTTTCATTTGTTGATTCCCTTTTCAAACTGATTGTTTATTTGTATATTATGTTATAGTGTAGATAAAACAGGATACATAAGTTCCAAAAGTGATATAATATTGTAAGATAAGTTTAGCAAAATTTATTGCATATTATTTTTGTTGATAGCACAATAATCGATTTTTGAGCAAAGAGCACAACAAAGTTCTTTACCCCCACCAAAAATAGAGAGAGAGAGAGAAGAGGAGAGAGCAAAGAATATCAAAAATGGGCTGGGCGTGGCTAGTGTGTTGGTATTCGGATCGTAAGATCCAAGGTTTGAGCCATGCTTCTGAACGCGCTCTGCACCTTCAGCTGCGTCGACGCAATAAGCGTGACAGTCAGTCCCACTATTCGATTAAGAAGCCATGTAGAAATAGGTACTGTTGTCTGGTTGACCTCCCTGTGATAAGCAGTATTAAATTAGTGGCGGTTATGTATGAAACTCAGGGTTTCTGCCTGGCGCCTCCCAATGGCACAGCGGTATGTCTGCGGACTTACAACGCTAGAAACCGGGTTTCGATACCGGTGGTGATCAGAACACAGATAGCCTCTTGTGTAGCTTTGGCTTAATTACAAACAAACAAACAAACTCTACCTGGCCCATATGTTGCATAAGGTGCCGCTAAGAATGAAGATACCAATACCAACTTTCTTTTGAACACCTTAATTTACCATGATGTTTTATCTTAAGATTTATATTTATCTATATCTTAGTTTTTGGAAGAAACATATGAGGAATCATATAAGAGGAAAACATTGGAGTAGAGGAATAAACTTCTTTACATAGTTAAAAACGTTAATTCCTAAAACTAATAAAACATCTTGCAGTGTTCTGTGTATTAAAAAAAACAGATCTTTGAACAATCTCAACTTTCGGACACCTTGGTTTGGTATTTCTATCGCTATTAGAAGTTTGCATATTTTCAATAGAATAATAAAATATTTTCATAAATGTCTAGTAGCCGTTCAAAGAAATATCAAGCTGTGTTGTAGAGTAAAGCGATTTATTAAATATCTGAAATAAATATAATACTTTTTTCAAAGCACGTGAATGAGATTTGTATTTGTTCACTACTTTCTAGAGGAGTCAAAATACAGTGCTTCTGTTCAATCACAGTTGTTTCAATGAAGATAAATGAGAGAGAGGGGTGGAATCAGCACAAGTGTATATGTCCATCTGATATACTGGCGAAATTAAACAGTAATTGACAAATTATATATCAAACTGGAATCGGTAATCCCGTAAAACTTTTTTACGTATAACTGTTTTATAAAATGGACTCTTTCAAAACTTTGTGTCTACTCATAATACTTTAATTTTGGTAAGTTTCGTGTGTATTGTATTTTTCGTTACAAGACAATAATCCCATGTTTTAATATTTGATTCAACGCCTTAAAAAGAACATTACAATAAAGACTAAATTTTTTCTCGTGTAATTGTACTAAACAACGTGTATATTTAGACCAGTAGAAGTAGGAATTTATAAATCACCCAGTTTATTTGTGATTCGAACGTGGCCTAGTGGTTTGTGTGCTCGTACTGTGAGTCCTAGGGTTCGTGGTTTGCGTCCCGTTGCTGGGGAAACACGTTTCGCACTTCGGGACCGTCGGTGCGCAATGATAATGACGGTCAAGTCCCATTATTAGTTAGACGAGTGTAGCCGAAGAGTTGGCAGTACATGCTAGTGACTAGCTGCCTTGCTCCTACTCTATCAGGCGAAAATTGGGGACGGCTATGAGCATATAGCCCTTTGTGCAACTTTGCGCGAAAATTCTAGAACATATTGTTTTGTTGTACGGGTTTCAGTAAGAAAGTAAAAAAAAATAATAATTTAGGAAAAGCAATGTGGGCATATTTTACTCCTGCTGGTAATTATATTGAAAGCAGACTGTCACAATTTCTGATTAAAGACTTTTATTGCCTTCGAAAAAATTCCCCTTTAAAATTACACGGATATTCCTCAAAATCTTTTACTTTTATCTTAAATTTATCACATCTTTCCTTTCGTTTAACGAAATGCAATTAGTTTTCTTCAATAAAAGCATATCGTATTTCAAGTTAATTCAATCTATTTACCCAATAGGAATTGAAGGAAAAAACTGTAAAATTCTGTTTACTGTTGTTTCCCAGTGACACAGCAGTAAGCTTGAGGAGTTTGTAACATTACTTTTCGAAGTTCGATCCCCGGGTTGGGCGCAGCCGAGGTAGCTCATTCTACATCTTTGCACTTAAACAAAGAAACAATAAAATAGTTTACTGCTGCCTGATATTTAGTTAAATATGATCATCTTATTAAAGTTTCTTTTTTGATAAATGCTTATAGCTCATGCAAACCATAGAATTTCCCGACTCTTGGTTTACCATCTTCAGAGTCAATTTTTTTTTCGATAAATGGAAAAAAAAAATATTAATTTGTTGAATGCTTCGCAATATTTTAACATATCTCTGTTGTGGTTTTTACGTCGGCTCTTTAAAAATGACATATCGTACGCTTGTTATTAAACATTTGTGGTAGTTTGCTCTTATAAGCTTACATAACTGTCTTTTAATAGGTCATACCAGGCTTGTATGTAGGGAATCTAAGAGACTCCGAGGACCAAGACCAACTGTATAAGAATAAGATAACTCACATCATTTCCATACACGATAATGCAAGAGAAGTTCTTAAAGTAAGTTTTTTATGTTTGTTTATTTTCTGTAACTATCACGCTGTCTGTTAATCCACATATCTTTCTGTCAGTTTATTAACTATATATTGTTATGTATCTGCTTGTTTGTTAATTTCCGGTATAAATTCTTCCTGAGGATCTTCAGAGATACAAGTCCTTTTTTAATTAAAACTAGTTTATTCTTTCTCGATACAACTTTGTAATACACAGAATTTCCACAGTCACTTTAAACTTAACAACCTTTATAACACACGCTATAAATCACAGTGATTCACACAATTTACTTACGGTGCTACTGTTCGCTTGACTCAATTATCTATCTCTTCCCTCTATCTATCTCTGCAATCTGTCTATCTATGCAATTGCGCTAGTTTTTCTCACCAAGCTTATATACTAAAAAAGAGGGCGCCTCTAACAAACTCGGGCCTCCCCGATAATTCATGATCCTTCCAGAAACTCCAGCGCGCATGCTCCCAGAGTCACGCGACTTCTGCTGTCGTAACAATATTTTATCTAACTTTGTCCATCTCGCTATTTTACTGTTTCTTTCTCTCTACATACCTGATGATTTTCTGTTCTGTCTTTATAATTTTCACCCAGTTGTTAATGTCTAATCTTGACTATCTATACAATTAGCTAGGTTGTTAGCCCTTTCGTTCTTTCCATTTCTCTCCTTTTATTGAAAAGTTTGCCTGCTATATAACTTTATTTTATTTTTTCATCTACCCGTACCCCCTTTTGTCTATTCATCTATATACCACACACAAAAATAGAGCTGGGTAACATTTTTACCAAATAAATGAAATACCCATTTTGGGCTTTAATACTGGGTAAAATAAAATGATTTTTAAAAGTTTTCGAGCACCACGCTTGTATCGAACAATTAGTAACATTTTCTCATTTTACGCGAAAATTCATTGCAGTTGCTTTTTTATACGAGTTTGTGGCGTTGTGGCTTCTCGTTTAAGTGAGGAGAATTTGATAGGAGCACTTTATGTTGAAAATTAAACTTACATAAAGAACTTTTTTCTTTGCTTTGAATTTTATCATTCCTCATCTATGACTTTAATACAAGGATCAAACTAACCCACTGTAAAGGTTTATTTTGGTAGAAAGACAACCAGTTAGATATCTGCTACATGGAGGAAGCTGGTCTATATTTTAAAGTTTTTATGTCTTAAACATGACATATCTAGGCATATGCTTGTAAACTTAAGAACTTACTCAATGTGTTCATTTATGAAATGCCAATGGAAGAATTAAAAAAATCTCCTCGATCTGCATGTGCTTTTGTCAGCAATTAAAGTAAAACGTCACTCAGTTTTACATCATGGGGTTGTTTACATAAATATAAGCAACAAAATATTTTAATAAATAGCGTCTTATGAGTTTTAAGATAGAGAATATCAGCAATTTTGTTTTTGTTTATATCTGTTCTTGCTAAAGGAAACTGAATGTTGTGATTTTTGGAACCTGTGATTTACATCGCAGTTAAACAGTGTAGTATAGCTAAACAGTTTATTTAGTTTGTCAAACGTTCTGCAGTTCCAAATATAACTTTGAGTTATGAATTCTTTTTTATGGATATATATATATATATATGTGTGAGTGTGTGTGTGTATACACTCATAGAACGGTTGCAGATCACATTTAACACTCCTGTTTCAGCTGAAAGATGAGCGAAAATATGAACGAAAAAAAAAAGCGTAATTTTATTTTAAAATATTTCTTTTTCCGCTAAAACGTGAAGAAAATATAAGTTATAATACATAAGTTATTCTTAATCCTCCTGCCAAAAAATCAAGAGATACAAAAATGCAGAAGTCGTCAGCCAAAATTATATGATAATGATGAAACAGCGTCTTTCGAAGAGTTTCAAAGTCATTTCATCTCAAGTAAATGGAATAAAACAAACAGGACCAAGTAAGAGAGCATATTATACTACTAACTGGAGTACCCATCGCCTGGACGGAAGTTATATTAATCCATGATTAATGAAATGTTTACATAGGACATGAAAAGTTGCTTCCCTTATATGTAATTGTAAAAAACGCAAAAACAACCATAACAATTGCAAAACACAAAGTGTAAATCGCAAGTCTGCATGTAGCTCTGCATGGACTCGACAAACCTTGATGCCAGATTTGGTGAAGATCCATCAACAGGGGGCGATGTAGTGGTAAAAAAACGCAAAAACACCCATAAAGATCGCAAAAATGCAAAACTGAAAATTTGAATGTATCTCTTTATGGACCCAGTGAACCTCCTTACCAAATTTGGTGAAGATCCATCCATCGGAGGTGAGGTAGTTACATGGACAGAAATCAGACAGTACTATTATATCTATATAGATGTCTCAAACTTTAATTACCTGTTGTACTTTACTGGTCTTTTTATACTTTTAACAGTTTCTTCAGGCTGTTGATCATGGACAGTGAATTAAGACTGTACATTGAGGGTCTCAAATTACCCTCATTTAGTCCTGTTAATTTTGTTCCATGTAGCTCAGTCCAGTTGGTTTGTATCTAGTGATCGCTGTGCTTCTTTTACGGCTGATATATTTTGGCACTTTTTGTACTTTCTGTCCATTTTGTCAAAGAACAGTGGTATGTTAGGCCAAATATATAATTTATAAAACAAAATTAATAATAAACTCAAGTTTTCCACAGACAGAAATGATAAATGTTATCCCAGAACGAGGGCACTATACATACACACGTATGTATCTAGCTGAGTGGTTATGATTATGTAACTAACCCAACAATTTGGCTAAATATCACTGAATCGGGAAGGCCTAATGGTTAACATTTCAAATTGTGTACCATGATGTCACTGAACACTTTCTCTACCTTCAGCTGTGGGTGTGTTATAAAAGTTGTCAGTCAATCTCGATATTTGGTTCATAAGAGCTCGACGAAGCCATTGTAGCGGCGGGTGCTACTGGCTGGCTGTCTTCCCTCTGATCAGTAATTCAAAATTTGGGACGGCTATACTTAACCCTAGGAGACTCTGACCTGGCCGTGTAGCTAACATTAGCATAAGATGCCGTTCAGGTTGAACAGCCCGGTTTTAGTTTTTTTTGTTTTACGTGGAAATTTTCATTACGTATATTTCTGTTTATCTATCACGTGTTTATCTATCTGCCTTTAATTTTATTTAGATATCTATATATGTTTGTTTGTTTTATCACTTTGTTTGACTTATGTTGTTAATTTATGTTCGACTTGTATTTTCATATCCATAACTGTAAATAAATATATAGCAACTGTATGGCTTGAATACATGCCTGCCGTTACGTACGGTGGCATTGACTCTTGAGGTATGTGTCGCATGTTAAGATGTGCATGAATATAAACAAATAATACACTGTGTTCTGTTGATTCTCTTAAAACTTAATAGTTCGGGTTATTACTGTAATCAAAATTAAATTGTTCACGGATATCGTTTAGTGATACTACATGTATATGCTCAGGGTCCCCGAAAGTGTTCGGTTTCGAGAGTAAGTAAAACCAAAGTAAAGGGTAACAAATATTTTTTCTTGTTTTTGAAGTTCATATATGATGCTGTGTTGTAACCTACAGAGTGCATAATTCTTCTCGTGATTCATGGCATGCGCACATTTTATTAAAGTCACGACAGTACAAATTGCAACGTTAAGCGTCCCTTATGCAAAGTCATTTTAATATCTACTGAATGACTGACAGACAACACACTACCAGTCAATATTAGTTCTATTCTGATATATAGCGTTAGCCCATTAATAAAAATGTCTTAAGTTTTATTCAGTGAGTTTGAAAAAGGCTGATTTAAAAAAAAAAACTAAGTACGTGGTTTTGGTAAAACAAATTTTTTTCCATAGTAACTAAAATCGAGTAAATTATTCGTTTGTCAATAAACTATTTGTTTTCTGACCACCGCGGATATCAAAACCTGATTTTCAATGTTATAAGTCCACAGACTTATCGCTGAGCCACCGGAGACCAACAGGGGCATTAAGTTAATAAAACCAATCAAATAGAGATTAACAATAAGTATATTTCTATTAGCGTTATAACTAACGATATAAAATTAGTTGTTCTTGTTATCAGTAACTTTATTTTGCTCAGTATTATTGTTTTTTTATGCATTACGTTCAAATTAACCATTCATTCGCTTATTGTTTCCAATACATATTGTGAGAATAACTGAATGAACCAGAACGGTGAAAACATATTAACGTTTCAAAATATAAAAGTTTTTTTTTATATTAGTTCGCATGCAAATAGTGTACATCTTCTGTTTTTATACAGGACAAAAAATATCTTATTATTCAAGCATCCGATTCTCCGCATCAGAATCTCTCTCAGTTTTTTCCTCGTAGCAACGATTTTATCCACAACGCTCGAATCAGTGGAGGCAACGTGTTGGTCCATTGGTAAGTATATACTGTATAAATGACGCAAAGACGTATAATGCTCGTGTACTTCGAACATTATTTGTTTGTTTTTGGATTTCGTGCAAAGCTACACGAGGGCTATCTGCGCTAGCCGTCCCTAATTTAGCAGTGTAAGACAATAGGAAAGATTGCTAGTCATCGCCAACTTTTGGGCTACTCCTTTACCAACGAATAGTGGGATTGACCGTCACATTATAACTCCCCCACGGTGGAAAGGGCGAGCATGTTTGGTGGGACGGGGAATTCGAACCCGCGAACTTCGAACGTAGACACTATATAAATTTTCTTTTTTTCGAACATGACTGAGTTGTCTGTTTAATCTTAACGCACAACCAGTAGTAAGCAGGTTAATGGTTTAAATCTAATTAAACTACATTATATTTAAAATGAAAGTTGATTATAAAAACATAAAAAATCCCACTGAAGCCTTACACTGTTCATTTTGTGGGAGATAATGTCATAATTAGAAGATGTGTGTGACACTTGAATATCGTTTAGATAAGTCAACAATATAAAATGTCAACAAATCAACGATAAGTTGTTGCTTTCGTCGTGCACAGCTACAATATGACCACCATAGGGAATCGAACACCAGTTTTTATCGTTGTAAGTCTGTAAATTTACTGCTAACACATCGAAAGTCTCAACGATAATTGTGGTTTAAATATATTTTTTTAATAGTTGTATTGGCCAGAGTAACATGTAATAATCTCCCATCTTATAAATTAGTCTGGATTATGGGTATCAATTACTGCATTTTTTTCATTCTCTTTTCATCAAAGACGTTCGAACCAAAGACAGTTTCTCTAAAATTGAAACTTCGAAATCTGAAAAAGACCAAATTATGTCGTTTTATGCAGTCTCCTAACGGGCGCACTTTAGGTTAGACAGGGGGCAATTGTCCATTTCCTTGTTTAATCTCATTTGTATATTTTTGGAACAATAAACATATATATACGTGAAACTTTTTAATGATTTAGGCGAGTGCCTTGATACTTTCGTGTTTTTTCTTTCTGTAATTTAATTTTGTTGAAAAGAGCTTTTATTCCTGATTAACTGATGCCACCATATTACATTTTAAGGTTCCGAGATTTCTTGCGTTTCGGAAATTTAACGTAGTAAGGCTTTACATGTTAAATAACAGGGCTTTTATTTCTTAGAGAAGAATAAACTTAAGATTAACATTTACTTAATTACATATAGAACACTCTCTTGCTTTTTCTTAGGTTGGGTGTGACCTTGGTTAGCGTGCTGGCCTGTGAATTCTAGAACCTATGGTTCTCGTATATTTGTTGCAAACTGCTCTCCACACTTTATGTTCGTGGGTGCGTTATAAGAGCAACGCTCATATCGTACTATTTCAGTAGAGTAGCCCAAGAGTTTGCAGTGGATGTTGTTGATTAGCTGCCTTCCATCTGGTCTATCAGCTCAAAATTAGGAACGACTAGCTCACGTGTAGCTCTGCGTGAATATCGAAAACGACCTTACTTGTTCTTGACTTCAAAAATATAAATCTTATAAGAAAGAAAATCTGAGCCTCTCAATCCATGCTAAAATTTTTCATTTTACTCTCACGTTTCCTTTCTTATAATTAAACGACTTTTAAATTACGTCTGCTCGAAACTTCTGTACAAATCATCGACCTCTGTTTTATCATATTGTATTACAGATCTCTCAATGACACATTATTTTCCTACTTAGCTTTATTTGTTGTTGTGCCCCCTCGTGGTACAACTGTACATTTACGGACTTACAACGCTAGAATCCGGGATTCGATTCCCCGTGGTGGACACAACAAATTGTCCAATGAGGCTTTGTTCAGAAAACAAACAAACTATATATATATGTACATAAGTATTTAATCTCTGAAACACGACAATAGAGAGCTTGTTACAATATTCTTTTTTCATGCATATATATAGGCCCAACGTAACTGCACACCCCACATATCTTTGTTTCTGATCTGTCCTTTCTTTCATCTTTCTATCTAACTATATTCAACACAGTAAACTGCAACAAACTTGTGTTATAAACGACAAAACTTGTCTTCTGTGGAACATATGTGGTACGTGAATGGCTATAACACAAGTTCAAGATAAAAACAGAACCTGGCATAAATTGGTGGTTAGGATGCTCGACTTATAATCTGCTGTTTGCGGGTTCGAATCCTGTTATCGAACATCCTCGCCATTTTTAGCTGTGGAAGCGTTATAATGTGCCGGTCAATCCCACCTTTCGTTAGTAAAGAGTATCCAAAGAATTGGCGGTGGTTGGTGTTGACTAGCTATTTTGCGTCTATTCTTTCGCTACCAAATTAGGGATGGCTATCACAGAGTAGTTCTCGCAAAATTCTAAAAACAAACAGGCTAAAAATAACAGCGTCATAATAAAATAGAAGTATTAACTGACACACACACACACGGTCTTTGGATTGAATTTTATACAATCCACATACACACTAAATGGGTGAATTTATACAGACACAATTTTAAACTGAAAACACACGTCATTTATGTTAGAAAATACAAATTGTGTTTTTAGATCGCAAAAACAGTCGTGTTGTACGCATAAGTCTGAGTTTGACGGATACAGTTTGTGCTGTAAAATTAGACAATTTTTGTGTTAATTTACAACACAATTTTTTTTACAGTGTAATGATGAAAATGTCGTCAGACAGGTGTTTCAAATATACTCTGTATATGACTGCAAGACACGCACACATACTTAATAAATTAATACTGATTTTATGAACAAGTAAACGGAGATTATGTCTGCAATTCGAAAATTATAATGCTGCATAATAACATTCAGTGCACACTATTGTGCTTTGTTCAGAAGTTATATTGTCAAAATTAAGAGGCTTATTGTTTCTAATATTTTATATATAGTAGTAGTATGTAATAAGTAGGTTGAATAATATGGATGTTGGGCTAAGGATTCTTCTACAGTAGGTGCCTGTGACTTGTTGGCGATAAATTCAACAATAAATGAACAGCACGCACTCCGCTTGTTTTAAAATAATATATTCAAAACAAGTTAAACGTATGTACAAACATTCTTTACACTATATATATATATAATAGTTGTATATTAAATACTATACATAATTCTCTTCTTGTTGTCTTAACTCTCTTATTATAGAAAAAACTAAACAATCATGAAATATTAATTCACGAACTAATTAATTAATACTACCTATACTAAACAGTCTTTTATATCATGACATATTTATATATTCACGATTTTATGGGCACTTTGTAACAATAAACAGTATAAGCTATTGTTGTAAAATTTTAATATTTCTCTAGTCTAGTAGGTATGTCCAGGAGTGTAACAGTGGCTGCAGCCTATATTATGTGTGTGACGTCACTGGATCATAGGGATGCAATGAAAGTTGTGCGAGGGGCTCGAAACGTAGCAAATCCTAATTTAGGTTTTCAGAAGCAACTCCAAGACTTCGAGCACAGAAAAATTTCAGAAGTAAGTTGCCGTACTTAATATTTAAAAGGATAATAAAATAAGAAAATGGTTGTCATGTATAGTTCTTAAGGTACATAGAACTTTCTGAGGATACATTTTATATGTTGATATTGAGGCACAGGAAACATAAAACAGTATATGACAGAAGTATAACTGATGTATGGGAACCTCAAAGAATAATTGCCACATATAACATTTAAAGTGCTTGAAACGTCTAAAGGAAAGTTGCCATATGCACTGTTTAAAACATGAAACTTTAATAGAGTAGTCATCACGTGTAGTATTCAAAGCACCTGAAGCTTAAGATACCCGAAGCTCTCAGTGGATAGTTGCAAGCACCTGAAACTTTCAGTTAATAGTTATATGTGTAGTATTTAAAGTACCCGAAGCTTTCAGTGGATACTTGTATGTGTAGTATTTAAAGAACCTGAAGCTTTCAGTGGATGTTGTATGTGTAGCATTTAAAGTAATTGAAGCTTTCAGTGGATGTTGTATGTGTAGCATTTAAAGTAATTGAAGCTTTCAGTCGATAGCTGTATGTGTAGTATTTAAAACACCTGAAGCTTTCAGTGGATGTTGTATGTGTAGTATTTAAAGTAATTGAAGCTTTCAGTGGATAGTTGTATGTGTAGTATTTAAAGTAATTGAAGCTTGCAGTGGATGTTGTATGTGTAGTATTTAAAGTAATTGAAGCTTTCAGTGGTTAGTTGTATGTAGTATTTAAAGCACCTGAAGCTTTCAGTGGATAGTTGTATGTGTAGTATTTAAAGCACGTGAAGCGTTCAGTGGATAGTTGTATGTGTAGCATTTAAAGCACCTGAAGCTTTTAGTGGATGTTGTATGTGTAGTATCTGAAGCACCTGAAGCTTTCAGTGGATAGTATGTGTTGTATCTTAAGCACCTGAAGCTTTCAGTGGCTAGTTGCATGTGTAGTATTTAAAGCACCTGAAGCTTTCAGTGGCTAGTTGCATTCGTAGTATTTAAAGCACCTGAAGCTTTTAGTTGATAGTTGTATGTGTAGTATTTAAAGCACCTGAAGCTTTTAGTTGATAGTTGTTTATGTAGTTCTTGAAGCACAGAACATTTTCACACATTTAGCACACAGCATCTCAAGTACAAGAAATTCTCAGAGATATTCGCATTTAATCTTAGGCCTTTACTTATGATATTGTTACGACAGCGGAAGTCACGTGACGCTGCCATGAAATTTCTCGAATGATCGAGGAGGCCCGAATGTTAGTAGATAAGCCTGGCACAGAAGCCAGCGATTGACAGGTAATTAAAGAAGCGAACATTAGTGACGGTAATATAAAGTGTGTTGTACTCGTAGAAAGAAAAGTTATCGAGATTGTAAATCGCTGTGATTTATAGCGTGTATTGTAAAGTAGTTAAGTTTACATTGACGAGAAACGTACTGACTGTGGAATTACTGTGTACTAAAAGTTTGTACCGAGAAAGAATAAACTGGTTTAACCAAGAAGAGACTTGTATCGCTGAAGTTCCTCGGAAAGAATTTACACCGGAAATTAACAAACAAGCAGATACGTAACAATATTTAGATCAACTTGTCCATTATTGCTGTAAACATAAATGTTTTTTTTTTATCCTGTGTAAACATACCTACATTTTCCAGGTGCAATTTTATCCTTGCATATTTTTTTCAAAGTAATTTTGTTACATTGTACGTAAAATTCAAAACCGAAAGTTCGTTAAATTCTCTTTATAAGTAAGAAATGTATAAAGAAAAAATGTTTTGCGTGAAAAGGTTGGCTCAATTCTAGCTTATAAATAAAATTTAAGCATTATTTATAAATAAATTGTGTTGTGACTGTTATGAAGAATATACAGGGTGTCCCAGAAGTTTGGACCCATAGAGAAAAAATACACAATTTATTCTTAATTTATTTATTATTCAAATTACATGCCATTAACAGCCATACACATATCAAGTCTTGGTATACTGTGCCATCAGGGTATTTTCTTTCCTGATATATGTACAACTGACTTTAGAAATGAGTTTATTTAACTAAGAATATCGTATCTATTTTCCCTATGGGTCCAGACTTCTGGGACAACTTGTATATTCGGTGGTAATTTGAATTTGATCATTATATTTTCTTGTGTATTCGATACATAAGTATCCTTTTTGTTATTTGAAATATTTTATGTATTTCTTCCTGTTTAAGCTTTGAAAGGTGAACAGTTTTGGTCGACACAAAAATGGTCACACTTGAACGGGTTCGGTGTAGGTATTACGTTCAACATGCAGTTATATTCTCACCTCATTCTCGCGCTAGTCACATATTGTCAAGGTTCATTCCCTCTTGGTGTACTGGACTCTCCCATGGGTTGTGTCGTTGGTGAATTCGTTAAGCTGTTACTATTGTATTTTCTAGATCATCAGCCATATATATATTTAGGAAGCAGGGAGGATGTGCCTTCTTATTTTTAATTATGGTACGACCAAGTGACTTGGTTGACAAGTTCATTCTTGAAGAACTGACCATATTGTAATATGTATACAATGATTATTTTTCTCATCCTACACCAAATTTTCAACAGCCTTGGTCATATCTTCCTCCGACATAGAGCTCTCAACATCTAGAAAGTAGTGATGTTCTAAGTTTTTGAGCACTCGTCTCACCAGTGAAGAAATATACGTGTCTTATGTCGCAAATAAATAGTGTATATTTATTCATTGTTATTAAATTGTGTCCACTATCTTTCTTCAACTTAGTCAAATCTACTTGAATTCTGTAATATATTTCCTGTGTATGACCAATTATTGCTATTACTATCATTACCTGAAGGTTATCAGCGAAACTAAGAATGACATATTTTTGGATCATAAAACACTATATATAAGCTTTGTTCACTCTTCAGAAGCGATCTCTCACATTTTGTATCCGCAGTTCTTGTGTTCTAATTTGTCTTTACTAATTACAAACAGAACTAACATATATGAAAAGTGTTGGAGTAATTTTTTATATATTCAATGCTCTGTATATAATGAAAAACTATATAATGGCATGTAACGGCTTACTATGCAGCACAAGTATTATATGATGCGCGTGTAACGGAGTTTCGTGTTTTTTTATTCAAATAATTACTCTAGATGCATGGTTTTAAATCCTATATATGGGGTGAAAAAGCTGTACAGTACTGGTACATTCAGTACTCATTAAAAACTTTCATCGAATGTTAATCTTTACTTACATTGTTCGGATTACGACATCTGAAGACTTGCGTGCATTATTTTAAAAGGAATGTAATGTATGTTTATGTTACGTTCTGACCATTTACATATACGTGATATAAAGTTAATACATTTTAATAATAAAGTGACTGGTTCAAAAAATTAATTTTATATCAACAAATTCAGTGGTATTGTCAGTGTTCATATTCTTACATATATATTTGTGTAATGATTTCTATTATGTAGTACATGAATGTAATAATTATAGCTTAATGTCAATTCGATTTTGTTATTCAATGCATCGATAAGAGACATACAAGTGCCATCTGTGACTATATTCACTTGTGTGACTTAGTTAGTTAGGTCTAGAAAAGGATTAGACCGTTTGCTTGAAAGTGGATTGGGGTGTTTTACTCATATGTATTTTTGATCCGTTTTTACTTTTATTTGAATGTTGTTTAACAAAAAGAAGGGATATGTAAAGCTTCGAAGTAGCTTCCTGTGGTACTGGTCAAAATGATACTCCTTATATTCTATGTATGAAATCCTTTATCTCAACACATTCTCAATAAGTCTCCAAATAATTCATGTTTTAAATATAATCATTGACGTTTAGTCTGTTTGGTGAGAAATTTCTTCAATATTTCAGAGTGAACAGAGGCCTTTTTTTATAATTTTGTGTTATAGGCAGGCTACTGAGTTGCTGTTGCAATAGAACCAAATCTGTACTTTTAAATATTCTACAACTATTGAGTTGCAGCGTTAGCGTATGCCTGATATGAATTAATCGAATGTTATGTCACATATTAACAAATATGCTGGAATAGCAACAGATTATGATGTTCTTTATTTTATTCCTTTAGTAACCGTTACGAACACCTAACTTCCTGTCAGTGTACATATAAATAACACCCGCGTTTTCGTATGTTTATATAGGAAAGAAAACGACTGAGGTACAAATATTCACATCAATCACTCGAACAAGACGAGAAGATATGTCGGAAACTAGTGACGAACTATAACAAATCAACAGAAACTTTGAACACTCGCTTTTCAGCATGTCAGTGATAAAAAAAACCTTCTGAGGGTGAAAATTTTCTCTTGTCCTCATTCATCAAGTGTCCACAGAATCTTGTATGGTTATGTAAGCTCTGTGTGTATGCGATATTAAATAGACATTTAATAAGCACATAGCTACCTGTATTGTTGAAAGACAACTGTCAGTAATATTGTACCCGAAGGAACCACGTGAACCATTCAAATATCTGTACAATTTTTTCTAAAAATAACTTACTTTTCTTTCATCTTCATTAGTTAATAAGTTGTAATGCCTACAAGCATATACTATGCATAACTTGTGAAATAATATAAAAATTATCTTTGAACTTCAAGTGAAATAATATATATATATATATATATATATATTAAAAGCTTATTACTCGATAATGGCTCTCTTTCCTAGTAGCTTTATATATTCAGTATTTCATTTTCAAGATAGACTGAAAGACAACAGAAAATTCAATATAGTACAATGTATACTCATTTTTAAATGAAACGAACCGTAGATAGAACTTGGGAATAAAGATACTTATTTAATGCCTCCCCCCCCCCCTAGGAAAAAGAGAATGTCTTAGAAAAATACAGTTTTGTTTTGTCGTGATTACACGCTTATAAATGAAAAAATATCACTAAATAAAAGGCAATTAAAACGAGCTATTCTGGCCTAAACACTGGAATATGCGTATGGTGGTAATATGCAAGTGAAATACACTATTGTTGTTGTTTTATTGCAAAGCTATTTTCGTTCTGTCCATCATGGGAAATCGAGCTACAGATTTTAGCTTTGAGTCCGTGAACTTACCGCTGACTGGCCACTGCGGAACCCACTATTTAGCCAGTCGTTTATGAGAAGTTTCATTTCATTGTTACTTAGGTAAACACTTCCAGAAATTAAGCATAATAATTCAAAATATAATACATAAGTAAAGTATATAAAAATACTTAAAGATAACAACACTTCTTTTGTCTTAATTCTGACGTTTCGAAACTTCGTTTTTACATACATTTTGAATAGGTTTTGACACTATAGATACACATGTATCTCTTATATTAAGCTTTGTAATGGGTAATAAAATTTATGTTTTATATTGGCTTTAAAAAAAAACTATAAGAAGTATTTTTATATAAGATTTGTTATTAACAGGTAGCAATATTTTTACAATTGATTATGAAAAACTTGTACGAAATGTTTGAAAGACTTGCGTATATTTGTCGTGTTTTTGATAAATATTCATTCCTTTTCAAACAGCCTTTCAATAAATATACATTTCTTCGTTTAGATTTTCGTAAGAGCTGATTTTTTACACCTAGGCATTTATAACTGTGGAAAACGTTAAATAAGCATAAGTAAAAGTTGAAATATATTGTTACGACAGCGGAAGTCACGTGACTCTAGTAATACGTCATGAGATTCTAGAAAGATCATGTCCGTTCGTAAAGCCTCGAGTGTTCTCCAGACGCCCTCTATTTCGTATATATTAGACCGGCGAGAAGTGACGTCATAGATATGAATAATTGCAGATTGAAGAGATAGAGACAGACAATTGAGTCAAGCGTAGTAAAGTGCGTGAATCGTTCGTTGTGAATTATAGCGTGTGTTTAAGTTAAGGTACTATGGAAATTAAGTGTATTGCAAAGTTGAATTGAGAAAGAATAAACTGGTTTTAATTAAGAAAGGACTTATATCGCTGAAGTTTCTCGGAAAGAATTTCTACGGGAAATTAACAAACAAGCAGATACACAAGAAAGCTATTATAGATGTACAGTGGAATTACAACATCAGGATAGAAGAGGTACAGAAAAGAAAGTCTGTAAAAACAAACTTGAAGTAGTAGTAAAATAAATCAATGAGGTAGTAAAAACATCACTGATAGAATAAAACATCTAGAAAAGGAATTGGTAAACCCAAAGATCAAACCAGCCACACCTCCTTTACTAAAAAATATGGAAGAGGAGAATCCTTACTGTTCCCAATACTGATATGCCATCTGTGACTATAGGACCTTCCTGGACAATTTCAGCAGTGTCACTACCAAATGAAGTTCAAGAATGTAACTGCCCAGTTCAACAACATTACATGGTCAAGAAAACAACAGACTATGATAGAAAATTACAATTGGAGGCATGTGAAGCTCAGTTATAAATAATTTACAAAGTGAACAGGTGGAATAGTGAACAATAAGCTATTCATCATGCTGTTCATTTAAAAGGACCAATTTTAATGGTATTAGGTAACCTTTCAGCTGAGTCACAACAACTATCCAGAATTGATAGCTGCTTTATCCAACAGCTTTGGAGTGGCATGCCAGAATTAAGTTTCTAAAGTTCCAGAGCAGGGTTTAGAGGAAACAAGAGACCTTAGCTGAAATTGACGAATATTTAGAAAGGCTTGCCTAATTATCTTAATTGCATGAAATAATGGATTCAACAGCACGTAGCCAATTCATAGATGTCATAATAGACATGAATATGAGAATTAAACTGAATCAAAGTAGTTGTACATCTTTAAAGGAACCTCTCCAGTTTGTGATGAAAGTTAAATCTATTAAACAACTAAAGACATCATCTAAAAGTTGCAGTATTATCATATCAATTAGTAAAGAGAACTGTTATAAGTATGGGATCCATAGCCATTACAGCTTATGAGAAATCAATGTTTGTTAATACACCCAAGAAACAATACCTTACGGATGAGTCTTTGAGCACAACCAGGTCAAAGGGATAACAGAGCTAACCACACATTGGAAAAATAGAAATTAGCTCGAAGGTGAACAGAATAAGAAATAAGAATGTCTATGCACTGCTAAGGATTGATTCTACTTTGAATGCTTTGTCTGGATCAAAGTTAGAATTTTCCTATACTGAAAATGTTTTTCCCAATAGGTACTTCCCTCCACTCAGGTGATTCCAATGCGTGTCTCATGTAAATCATCATGCGTCACTTCTCCATCAATAGGAGCATAATACACTCACGTGACGCATGTGACTCCATCTTTGTGCCTCTACCAAACTATCAATTCGAAGTTTGGGAGAAAATGGAAACACCGGAAGCGTGTGGGGAGGGAAGTACCTATCATAAAAACATTTTCAGTATAGGAAAATTATAACTTTCAATACAGTACTTTTCTCCACAAGATTAGCTAGAATCCTACATTGATCAGAAAGAGGGAGCAGTGCAAGGGAAAAAACAGACATACTCCCTGAAAGCATTCAAAGGATCACTTCCTGTAGATGAGAGAGTCAGGTCTGAAGAGGGGAACCACATCACTTCTGAGCCAGGTAAATTCTTCGCCCATGTGTAAGATATCAGGGTGGGAAATGAGAGGAGCACATCTGAGTGGGAGAGAATGTGGCAGGAAAGTGATCCTCACCAGAGAAAGATATTGCAACTCAATCCCACAATGAGAAAAGTGGGTAAACAAGGATGTGCCCCTGGATATAGAGTGGCTAGGGTGGGGTGGACTGTGCTCAGTAAGTCAACTACATCCAAAACCTCCTCACAGGGTACCACCATCCATGCACGGGTAGGATGAGGATCATACTATCTTCATCCCAAACCCAAGAACCAAGGAATTGAGAACCACTCTGATTCCTGGCTATGACACAAGGATTGGTTCTGAGCTATCGATCCAGGAATTTGACATCTGCTATCAAAAGAATGTCTTTCCTATGCAATCAACTCTCCCAACCGTGAAACAGGCCAGGACCCTCCAAATAGCAATAACATCATTGTAAGAAGCGAGAACAAGCGATAACCAAGGATATAACCGAAACAATCCCATGTACCATCACTGTGATCCACAACACAGATGGAGGAGGATAACGAGGGAGGAAGATAGACAACCCATAACCTGTGTGAGGACTTGTGTTGATTGGTTCAATATAAATCCAACACTAGGCCACGCTGTACCAACATCCACGAGGCAGTAGGCCCAATAAAAGAGGTGAACTGTATTTTCGATGGCTCAACTCCAGTGGTTGTGTAAATGGTATTAGGAGACAACATCACATCTCACATCTACATCAGCAAAATAACACCACCCTACTATCAATTGAATGGTTATAGCCATCTTTTTGTGGAACTTGCTCAGGAAGGTGCCTTCACAGTCAACCACCCAAGCAGCTTGGAAATGGAAAGCAGTAAGGACTTCCACTCTCCACTAGAAGAAAGGAGGGTGAATATGCGGTGCAGAGTCCAGAGGAAGGCCATCACTGTAGACAGTGCAATGAGTGACCACAAAACCTTATTTTGAAAACAGACCATAACGATTTCTTCAATCAAGGCATGGCAGGCATGCTTTGCCCATGCATCCCATGGATGGTACAATCCAGAACAGGCATGTTTATGAAGTAAAACATCACGAGATTATTAACCTCCAGGTAATCTTGTGGAACATCCCAGTTCACTGGCGAGCATTGCAAAGCCATGGAAGAGAGTGCAATTCAACATGGTTGTACAGTGTAGATTTCACTTGAAGGATATCTAGTTAGGCACCACTTGCCACAAAGCAGGATCCAAATAGTGAATAATGAAGCAAGAACCCCTGAAAGGAAAGAAATAATGAATAGAAACTTATCCAGTTAGAGTAGCACCAAAGTATGAAAAATGGACAGAAGTGGTATAAGAAAACCTGAGGAGGAAGAAACCGCGATATGGTGTAGATAGGGAGATGAATGAATTAGGTGTAGTACTCATGCCCAAATGTAGGAGTTCCTTCAATGACCGATGAAGACAAGATGCCAGGGAAAAGGTAAGGATGTCGAACCTGATTAGAAGACACCTGGAACAAAGTCTAGGAATAAGAATATAATGGGGATTAAACTTGTGGGATCAACAGCCAAACACAATTGGTGAGGGTGGAAGATCTCGACTCGAGGAAAACAGCTTAGGAATAAGGAGGCAGGTGCAGGCACCATGGAAAGAAGTTGTACAGGCAATAGAACAATTAAAAGCATAGACCATACATAGGAGTCGATCCAGATTGGGATGAGTATAAAGATGGGAAATGAAAGGAAATGAATTAGGCAAAAGGAGGAGTTACCTTCCATAGCTTCAATGTCTTGGAAGGAAGGAAAATCTGTATAAAGGAGAAGAGAGGGGGTGGAGAAAACGTCAGAGAAACATAATGGGAAACAAATCCGACCTCCAACATACACAGTCATAGGGGAGAAGGAGTTATGTTTGAGGGGAAAGCGAAACAAGGAACATAAGAAGAGTGATGAAAATGAATGAAAATGAGGGATTAAAAAATCTCATTAATATGCCAGGTCGTAATAGTAGGCAGTCAAGGAGGACGACTAATCCAGAAGTAACATTTGAACATAGTAAGGATAGATGAGGTAACATTATTGAAAAAACTACAACAAAAGTATTGGACAAGACTGCCCAATAACCCAAGATTGAGGGGGATGAAGACCCACAGTATAGACAACCAGGGGAGAAATTCTGCATCCCAGATACAGAAGTTTGATCTGCAGGAAATCCCCGACTCTTAGATTAACTGCAGAGCACTTTCCATTTATGCTAATAAACACTCACTGAGGAAGAGCAAATGGAACAAGCTAAAAGAAAGCTACCTGCAGATATAAATCAAATCTCCATACCAAGGACTGAATAAGAGTCAGAGGTGAAGACGAATGATGTTAATGTCCATATGAAGTATTGGTAAATGAAGTAGACAAAAAAGGGTGGGAGACAAAGGAAGAGGCAGTGGAGATAAAAGTTGGAGAAGTCACAGAAATCATGGCTGATCTGGCCAATAAAGAGCAATCAGAAGGACCTAACACACAATGGTATGGATGAGGGAAATCACCCCTGGAAGTAAGAGGATGGGGGATGAACATAGAAGAATCTGTGGGACTAATCCCAGCCAAAGGCATCAACAGCCCTAGCTAGAGGAGGGGTACCATATATCATATAGAGGTAATGGGAGGTTAAGAGATGTAGTAAAGGGATCTATGTGGGGGTGAATCCCATAGAAGACAGAGCCACCAGAAAACAAGAGAATCGAGAAACCACTCTGATGGATATAATGTGTTGGGACAAGAAAAACATACTGCAATCTGTACAAGAGTACCTGAAACATAACATGGAAGTATATGAATATTGTATAAGGGGGCCCAAAAGAGCAGATCTAGTATGTGAAAAGAGAGGAAGTGTGAACATGTACCACCCACAGGAGCAAAGGAATAGACAGTAAAACCCTATTAATTATGGAAACAAAAACAAACAGCAGTGTTACACCATACTAACCCAAAGCAAGGAATCCACGGGAGGAGGGAACGAGCTAAAGATCGCAAAAACCCCAACAAGGAGGGAAGAAAGAGGAGGTATTCCCGAACAAACCCAAAATATAAACAGAACACCAAAGAAAGGAAGACATGAAACATTAAAAAGTATACACAACAAAAGAGGGGAAAAAAGAATGACAAATTTTGGAAGAAATCTGCTTGATATTAAACAAAGGTAAAATTGAAAGCCTGTAGTGAAAAACGGGAAGAAAATGGTGTAGGGAATTCATCCCTTATTATGTTGAGTTGAAAAAAATCTGGGACTGTGGTAGATATGAACCTGTCCATAAAACTTCTGGAAACCAATGAACTAATTAATGGTAAGAAGGGAATATTATAGACTAAGTGAACTTAATAATAAAAAGGATAAAGTATAAACTTCATGAAATGAATAGTAATAATTATAAAATACAGATGAAATGAAAGTAACTGGAAAAGTTTAAACTATAAAGAAAAACAAAATGAATTAATCAACATATTAAAATAGGAAGAAAACGATGTAGGAAATGAATCCTGCATGATGTAGTGGTGAAGAAAAATTGGAACCTAAGTAGATATTAACCCATCAATAAGACCATGGGTAAACCGATAAATAATACAGTAATGAAGCGGAATCAAACAAGACAGTGAACAAAAATAACAAGGTATTCTAAACTAGAACTACGGTGAAATCGAAAAGAACGAAAAATAGTTAAAGCTAATCGAACAGTAGAGAACAAAGGATAACCTAAGAACGAAAAGAAAAACGAAACCGAACAATACGCCCCCCATTGGCACAGCGGTATGTCTGCGGACTTACAACGCTAGAAACCGGGTTTTAATACCCGTGGTGGGCAGAGCACGGGTAGCCCATTGTGTAGCTTTGTGCTTAACTTCAAACAAATAAACCGACCAATACAGGAAAAAATCTGTGTAGGTCCCGATTCAAGGGTTCCACACAAACCAAATGAAGAAAGATATTATTATCGATGTGAAATGATGATATAAAACTAAGGAAATAACTTAGTTAAACTAATGAAGGTCATATAATATTAAGCCTAATCGAATGGTATAGAAGAAAAAGACTAATTACGAATCGTAACGTAACTTAGTATTAACTAATCTAAATAAGTGTATATTATGGAATTCAAATAATTACAGATAATAATATTAACAATAAAATTGTAAAATGTCTTATATTTCTAAAGTCGACAGACTGTATGTCAAATGTGGACCATGAACTTCATGACGAAGCACGACGGGAGGTCCGACGAAAGTCCGGTATTACACGATCAAACTCCCGACGAAATATGACGGAAAGTGTTCGTGGAGTTACGTGAATAAAAGCCATTATAAATGTGCGAATATAACATAGAATCTTCCTATTTGGAACGGAGACTACATAAGGGAAATTAAGAACCAAACATTTGAAATCTGGTGTTGGAAAAACGGCTATCAAGATCTCCCTCTGCCCGAACAGGGTCGGCTTCTACAGGAGGAATTATGGGCTAGTACGGAAGAAAGAGTCCGACTTTTTTAAAGCTCAATCTCCCGGAGCATAAACACCAATTAAAACCAGCGCTAGTCGTAGGCGTGACCCCCGAAGTGTGATATTAGCATCGAAATGCGACTGGAATAAATGAAAGCAAATTTCAAACTTTACAAAATCTAGAAGTTATAATAAATGAATAAATATTTGTGAATATACGTATATACAAGTGCTACCAAACGAGAAGTGATAATTCGGTAGAGGCGCATAGAGGGAGTCACGTGAGTGTACTATGCTTCTATTGGTGAAGAGGTAGCATGATGATTTACATGAGAGACTCGTTGGAATCACTTGTTTTCACTGTTAAAGGAGGAGCAGAGGGCTTGTGGCATGCGTAAATATAAAGTTCGCACATAGAGAGCAGCAATGAACGAGAATTGCTAATATCGTGAGAGAAGGTAAGTACTCTATCAGAAATTGTTTTCAACAATGGAACTCAGGGCTGAGTAAGGCCGAGCTGGTGGAGCTGCAGCTCCAGGCCTACTGAAAAAATAGGCCAACCACACACAAACAAATAAAAATGGCATGAATTAGAAAATATACGCATTTCCGCACCTACAATGGGTTTAGCATCTAAAAACATATCTGAAAACACATGCAGCCATAATCATTTGTGATAAGCCTAGATTTCTTACAAAAAACATATACACAATTTCAGATAATCCCATAACCCTTTCACTATGAATAGGTAAAAATGTGTATGTCATGGTCTTTTACAGTTATATTCAAAATTTAATTAAAGTAATTTAATATCAATGTATATCAATAAAGTTGGCATTAACATAATTTATAGATCAAAGTTTAATAACATAAAACTATCAATTTCGTATTTTAAAAGTGTGTTATATATTGTTACGTCTCTGGTCATGTGTTAATTTCCCGTAAAAATTCTTTCTTTCAGCGATACAAGGCCTTTCTTAAATAAAACTAGTTTATTCTTTCTCAATACAACTTTGCAATACACTTAATTTCCACAGTCACTTTAACTTCAACACACGCTATAATTCACAACAATTCACGCAATTTACTTAAGACTCGATTATCTGTCTATCTACGATTCTTATCTCCGCTTTATTTGCCAGGCTTATATACTAAAATAGAGAGAGCCTAGAAAAGACTAGAGTTGCCAGGAAAAGG
>NW_013665869.1:407279-481983 GCF_000517525.1 Limulus polyphemus | reverse complement strand
GCTCTATAGTTGTGCGTGTTGTCTGCTGACAACTGTCCAAGTATTTCCAGTGGTTGTCCCTTCAGGCTTGTTGCCAGGTGCACTGCTTTCTGCTCCTCTGTACATCCATTCATTTCTGGCAGTAGCTCAAATTGTGTTCTATATGCTTCCCACGGTGCCTTCCCATTGAATTCCTGTGGGTTTCTTCATACTAGATCACCCCTATTGCTGACACTCATGTCTTGAATGTGACTTCTGGCAGGACTGAAGGTGTCTGCATTAGGGTTGAGCTGTGAGGTCTGGAAGGGCTTCCTGTTGTCTTGGGCTGATTAGGTTCATGGGCAATATATTCTCCCTGTGTAAAAGACAGTAAATTGTTCTTTAATGTATTTAATTCACTTTGAAATTTACTAATTTTTTCCATTTGTACTTCATGCTGATGTTGTACTCTCTCTCCTTGTTCTTCTTGCCACTGTTGCTGACTTTCCTGTAGTTGTTGGAGACTTTCTTCCTGTTTCTTTTCTTGTTCCAGTTGCTACTGGTGCTGATTTTCTTGCCACTGTTGTAGTCCCTCTTCTTGTTTATTTTCTTTCTCCTTCAACCACTGCTGTAGTCTATCTTCTTGTTTATTTTCTCATTCTTCTTGTTTCTTTGATTTTTCCTCCAACAACTGCTGTAATCTCTCTTGTTTATTTTGCTGTTCAAGCTGCCATAGTTGTAGGTTTTCTTGCCATTGCTGTTGTCTCTCTTCTTATTTATTTTCTTTCTCTTCCAACCACTGCTGTAGTCTCTCTTCTTGTTTATTTTCTTTCTCCTCCAACCACTGCTGTAATCTCTCTTCTCGTTTATTTTGCTGCTCAAGCTGTCACTGTTGCAGGTTTTCTTGCCACTGCTGTTGTCTGTCTTCTTGTTTCTTTTCTCGTTCTTCTTGTGTCTTTTGCTTTTCTTATATTGCTGCCATCAAAACTGCTAAGTTGTAGTTTGATTTGCCACTTCTCGTTTACATCTTTTTGTTTTTCCTTTTCTGTCCCACTCTTGACACAAATTTGTTATGTATCTGCTTATTTCTTTGTTTCCGGTAGAAATTCTTTCCGAGGATCTTCAGCGATACAAGTCCTTTCTTGATTAAACCAGTTTATTCTTCCTCTATACAAACTTTTAGTACACAGAAGCTCCACAATCAGTACGTTTCTCGTCACTTAAAACTTGACAACTTTTATAATACACACTATAAATCACAGCGATTCACAATCTCGATAATTTCGCTCTCGACGAGTGCAAAACATACACTTTATGGTTCACGAGCTTGAAATCAGAATCATTAATTATACGGAACTCAAAGTAACTACTGCTCTCTCTTCATTCATCTTTCCCCGCTGGCTTTCACTGCCAGGTTAAAATACTAAAGAAGAGGGCATCTCGGTCATACTCGGACTTCCCGATCATTCGAGAAACTCATCATGCATGCGCCAGCAGCGTCACGTAACTTCCAATGGCTCACGTGACTTTTTACGTGTGCAAACATTTAGTTCAAAATTGAAAGGTTTTTGTTGAATAACTTTGCACATGTGGCTTATGTTTAGATCAAACTTGATACCTAATCATAGGTTGTAAAGATCTATCAGTGTTTCAAATTTGGAAAAAAATCCACAAAAATTGAATATGTTTTTCTATCAAATAAATGTTGGGTACTTTCGATGCAAAGAAAACAAAAAGGAAGAACTTCAAACAAAAGTGGAAATTTTATATCTCTTGTATTTCTTAATAAATTGAATGGAAATTTGGTATGTGAAGTAGCAGTCCAGTAGAGCACATTAACTGAAAATAAGTGAGAGTTTGGATTACCACAGTCTGAGCTACAGAAAGTGGAAAATCGCTAAACTATCGCTCCTGTTTAATAACACACAGTTCGTCCTGCAGGTTGTTTTGGCTGCACGACACACTACAGTGTGTCTTGATATCAAAATATCAATGCATACATCAAATTGCCCTAACACATAAAAATTATGTTACACCGAAGATTTATCAGCATCTTATACCCAAAAATCACCAAGCACAACCCTAAAAAAATTAAAGCATTTAGTAGGATAAAAAGCAGAATTTTAAAACAAGTGTATTATGAAAACCTATATTTTCAACGTTGACTGTTGGTCAAACCAGCGAATTTCCTCTGAAACACTCCTGCATCCGTTTCATATTGTTAAATCACAAATATATTATTGTTCTTATATGTGTGCCCCTTTTACAGGCTGAACTCCAACCTTCAAAAATTCTATATTCGAACCTGACTGTGATGAAAACTTGAAATTTATTTCTAATTTGTCTTCTGTAAATACTTATCAGCTTAGTTATCATTAATAGCTCCGAAGTGGCACAGCGGCATGTCTGCGGACTTACAACGCTAGAACCCAGGTTTCGATACCGTGATTGGCAGAGCACAGACAGACTATTGTGTAACTTTGAGCTTAACTATAACTACAAACAAACTTTGTCGTTAATAATTATTGCCATTTCCTGAAATAATGTTAATTTGATGGTAGTTTGGTAGATCTAAAGCCTAAATCGAATGGCCACTTTATTTACTTGTATTATGAACAAGTGTGAGTAGACCCACGAGAAGTCTTTAGCTCCAGCCTTGTAGACCCTTAATCTGGCCCTGAATGGATTATGGAAATTTGTTGTATTACTATTTGGATTATTCATGCACCTGCTACATTTTGTCTGTGTAATACACTGGAATATCATACTCATCTACTTGGATGAAATAATTATACAGACTTTAGATCATGCTTATGATGGGCTAACAAAAGTTCTGGATCAGCTGAAGAAAGAGCTATAAGCTGAATCCCAAGAAGTGTGAATTGTTCCATCAACATGTGTTTCCTCAGACATGCAATTAGCAGAGAAGGAATGTCTATAAGTCCATCTAAGATTGAATCTCTTCAGAATTGACCAACATCAAAGAAGTTGTGTGACTGTGAGGTAAGATGATTTCTTAGACTGTGCTCTTAATATCATTCACCAGATGGTGAGAAGTATATGTTGATCCTAAACCAGGAAGCAGAAACTTTCAGGAAAACTAAGCAATGAATTTGTTTCATGATATTGGGTGCCTATGGAACTTTATTCAGATCAGCAACTTTTATTAGTGATCCAGGGGCGGGCTGGATGCTGGTTTCTTACAAGTCTGTCTATTTTAAGAGCATTTATTCAGATAAGGAATGGAAAATTGAATCAGCTTTGTTTGCAGAAATTTGTCAAATCTTGGAATAAAAAAATACTAGGACAACAGCCTTTCATCCATATTCCAATGGTATGGTGGAAAGATACAACAATACATTTTGAAATCAATTAGCCATTTTATGTTGATGAACATAAAAAAAAATATGAGATCAAAATTTTCCACTACTACTTATGTAAAGACACTAAAGAATAACATTGATGTAACACATGTCTTTACCTGGGAAAGACTTAAACTCAGCTAGTGATAAAATTAAAAGTCACTATGATGTTGATGCTGGTAATACTGGATTACATCAAGGTGATATGATATGGCTGTACAATCTCTGCTGCAAGTAAGGACAAACTCCAAAGTTAAACAGGTGTTGGAAAGGTAAGTATGTTGTACCGTAAATAATCTATGATGTGGTTTACAGAATCCAGAAAGACAAGTGGTTCAAACCAAAGGTCATCCACTGTGATCATATTTGGAAATATTTTGTCAAGAGAACAGTAAGCTGGTTAACTTTAGAAAAGAATTTTCCAACGGAAAGTTAATCTCCTGAAGAGCTGAGTGTTCCTGCCAAAACAACTTGTAGAGGACTACCAAGGATAGAGCTGCCAGTGGTTTTGCTTGACCATTAACCTAGGAAGAACTTTCCATTGAAAGAACAAGGACCACGTGTGATGGTAAGGGACAAGAGGTATTTTTATATGACATTTCTGTTATTTGGCTAGTGGTTTAATTGTTTTTTTTTCTATAACTCATAGTATATGTAATAAGTGGGTTCTCCTTGTGACAATAAGAATGAATTCAGTGTCACAGTTGAAATAAAAACAGTTGGAAAAAGCCAACTTAAAATCCAGAGCTAGACCCACTACTCATACAAAAAGCTGAAGGAAACTCGTTTAAAAGAAGCATTTTTTTACAGCATTTTAATTCATATATTTGAACAATCCATATAACACATTAATAACTAGAAGTTTTACTTTTAAGACTGTTTCTAGGTATTTATTGAAACAAAGATCTTAGTTTAATCATAATTTGGTTCAAAATAAACTCTTAAGGGAGAAAAACTAGTAATTAGTATAAACAATTCATATTAGAACAATAACATACATGTATACATATAAACATCACACTGCTTAACCTTCAAATATCACAGCAGTCAAAATCAAACAACAACTAATAGTATATGTTAACAGAGTTTTAAATATTTGATCACTTTTTTCTTATTTTGCTACATGTATGACATTAAACTCCAAACTTCTGAAAGCTCTAAAGATATGTGCTTATATTATAATCTATTGTAAACACTAGTGTTAATAACAGAATTTGGCTCTTCAAATAATTTTTTTTTAATTTTTGCATATCTATATATGTTTTTCCATTACCAGACCAAACTATGAACAAAAATACCTTATTTGAAGGACAATTTCAACGTATCATTCAATTTTGTTTAAAGCTGTCTTTTTTGTCACATATTTGGCATATTCTTAACAATATTACTCATTATTTGCAAATGCAAATATGCAAGTATTTTCACTATCAAATATTTTGTAACTTCCTTTTGACTTAAGAGTTAAGCCTAGTTTTCAGTTTACTATATATAGGCTTACAGTATGTCTTCAGTTCATAATATTCGACAGTTTGTTCCTAGAATTATTTTAATTGATTTCATAAAAACAATGCTTATTATCAGTATTAGTAATAATAACATTTCTAATCTTATTATTATTATGATCCTGGAAATGAAACACTTTTCATGAGGATTGTTTATTCTGTATTGATTGTTATCTCTTTCTTTTCGCATGGCAAGGAAAGAATTAACACAAAAAAAAAAAGTGCCTAAGTTGTACTTATGGAAAAAAATTAGACTGTTGTTGCACTTAGCATTGTTGGAATAGTTGCTCAAATATGTTGCACTTGAAATATAGCTGGACTAAGTAGAAATAGGATTAGTATAAGAAAAAGAAATGTGAATTATTCCATTTTTGTGTTCTATAGCTTCATATAATTTTTTGATTGGAAATGAGTAATATTTCAGTAAAATACTGTAAACAAATTATTATACAGTCACTGAACTGCACAGATGTACTGTTAGATTACAAATACTTTTCAAACTTTGTTAAAAAAGAAACTACTCTTTGTGGTTCTTACTTGGTTTTGATTAAATCTTAATTATGTAAATAAAATAAACTATAAAAATTCTGATTTTCAGTATTATTCATATTAAGTGGATTCAAGATTTTACTTCTTTTTTTCTCTGTAGTATGACCATCTGTTTTTCAAATTTACTGTATGTATTGGTGTTGTCTCTTTAAAAATACATTAACAAAAATATATCAGACAGAGGGTTGCAAAAAGAAAAATATTGAAAATACTCCAGAAGTTTGAACACTGTTGAAAAGTTTGCTCTTGAAGAAAATACACTGGAGCTTCTGAGTTGATTTCAGTATCTAATAAATACATTATAAAAGGAAAACACTTCTGTTATTAAATAAGATTATGATTTCAATGTCAATATAAGTTACTTTAATCATTATATTGAAAAATTATTATATAATTTTTTATTTTTTTATACAGATTTCATAAATAAGTCACATGATAATAGTTAATGATTAATAACAAGCATAATTTTCTATCAATCACTCACTTTACATCAATAACAATATTTGACATTTCTGTCATAAAACAGGTATTTAAGTTACATGTACAATGAGCTTTTCTTGGTGTTTATTACTACACCTTGAAAATTTTCATGTCGGACAACTAAAATTTCAAGTTAAATAAGATTACCATTTAAAAATGGCCCTAGTCTACAACAACAAGCTTTTAATTTCTTGCTCCAACAGTTTCGTAAAGCTTTTGTCCATGTATATATATGTTTACTGTTGAAAAACAGGAAGCACACATTGGAATTTTTATAAGTTTTTACAACAAAAAATACTTAGATATTACTTATTATACATTTACAGAATGAAATGGGTGGAGGACAGAGAAGAATGACATTAATTTTTGTCAAAGCTGCCAGAGGATGACTCTTCCTCGATCACCTCATCCATTATGTGACACATCTGCTCTTCTCGCTCATGATCCAGTTGCTCTCTTACCTATATCACATGAATCACTGTCAGTAAGGCTATAACTTACATAAAAAATAACATCATCATACATATACAGTCTTTCAAACTTAACAGGAAATACAAGATGTTTAACACAAAATGACTAATTCAGAAGAAAAAAACAACTAATGCTTAAATTAATAAAATGCATAACATTTGCCACAGTTGTTTACTCTTATGAATAAGTGGGTTTAATGATAGTGATCTTTAAATACTTAAAGTTGTGGTGAGTGGATATAAATCATTTTTATTGTAAGTAACCTATAGGATCAGCCAAATCTAATTATTAATTTTTTATATTACTACATAATAATTACCAGTTAGTTCATAGCCTACATTTTGGCTGTTAATCTCATTCCATCTTTGCAGAAGTCCTTAGAAGGACATTAGATGGTGGCAGGGACCATGATTCAGTCCTGGGCCTTCTTGTTAGAAAGGCTGGTGTGTTATCCAGTTCTCCATGTTTCCTCCCCCCCTTAGGACTTGAATCCTCTATTTGAATGGTTTTAAGAGGAAGTATACAGGTTTTGCCAATTTCTGTGCTAGTTTGACTGGGTGTTTTATTAATTAGGTCGGTGTAGAAAGCTAATTTTATTTTTCGTTTTTCTCTTATGTAGTTTATATCCTATAATTTAGTATTATTCCATTTTATTGTATGGTTTCACCTACACAATGGGCTATTGCAGGTAGATAAATATTACAGAGTTGTGTGTATATATAAATGTATATTATGCTACAGAATTTTGTTTCTCTAATTTATTGAAGTTCACATTCAGAAGGAATGTTCAAATGGTGTTTTTGCTCTCCATTGGTTGTGAGGAGGTTTGGTATGTGTCAACTTCTGTCATGTTGTGTTGGGGCTTCTGAATACTGTTCCTTCTTTATGCTGTCTACACATCCTCTATAAGTTTCTTCCTGCATATTCTTGGTATTGATCTCCTTTATCAAATGTTCAAGGTATCTATGGTCAGGTTTTGGAGAGGTATTTTTCTTCCTTTTTATACCATGTGGTATACAAGTTGTGTGGGTGTTGTTAATCATTGCATAAAAGAATGAGAGTTTATTTTCTTCTGTTTCTGTTATTAATTGTATTGCTGGAAGTTGTCTATTCAGGTGGCTTATATATATACATTTGGGAATCTTATTCTGTAATGTGTGGTCATATTATGTACATATTCTCAACATATTTAAGCCAAATCCTGGAATGACTGTTTTTGAGGTATTATTTTCGAAATGTTCCCCTAGAGGTTACTGAGTCTTTATCAACACAACTTACTTCTAGCATGAAGATACATGCTACCAACAATTAGCCATGGGCAAAAACTTATCACCAGTAAAGCTGAGTTACATTATCATGAATATTGTCTGTCGGGTGTGTTCCCTGAGAGTTTTATCATTTTCAAACTGGTAGTAGAGTATCTTTAGTATTTCAAGGTTAGTACATTAGTGAATAGTTTATACACGTTAAAGCTGATTTTTGTGTCTTGTGAGGTTATCATGGATGCTTTTATAATATCTTCAAGATTCCAAAGTTCATGAGCCACCTGCACAGAAAACAACCAATGACAAATTCACAATAAAAGTAGAAGAGATAACAAATCCCTATTCCTAGATGTAATGATTACCAAGACACCTAACACATGTATCACAAGAAATATGTAAATACCCCCCCCCCCAAAAAAAAATCACCCATTAAACAACAATTAGGATAGAATGACACCCAGAGAAGACCAGCAAGGAGTTATAACATTCTCATTTTCTGCTGTTGAAAGAGACAAACTAGTACTCCTTATATACTGCTTATGCAAAGCCTAATGATGCCCATAGTCTATAAAACCAGAAGTACAGGAAGGAGTACTAAATTGTTGGAAGTGTTCATAATCCACCAGATATTTGTTAAATATGACAGCATAAAGATAGGTATGTGAAAGTGAGCAAAGTTCTAAAAGTTAAGTGGGAAACAGCTTTACTTTGTAGATATTCATAAAGCTGTTATAGTTTCATGATTTATACAAATGTAGGGCTTACCTAAATAATTTGTATTATAAATAAAGAAATATCATTTTAATATGAAATTTAATAAAAATTGGAGAAATAATTTATTTTTTTAGTACTGAATTTAGACATTTATTTTTAATCAAATTATTCTATAGCAGTGTAGTGATAATCTGTTTGAAATTTGAGGCCATAATCTGTTTTTTTTTAGTATTTTTTTGTAATAGAAATGCAAGTCTAATTTGCAGATATGTTTCTTTAACTGCCTTTTAAGTTTCAAATGAACACTAATTAAAACTCATATTTTATGAGCAACATAGTAGTATATTTAATTGTAATTAAAGTTTCTTCCCAGATTTACCACAAGTGAAAACTAAAGATGTTTTATGATTTGTGCAATTATCCATAATTAAATCAATATATAATATAGAACTGAGCCCCAAATTTTAAAATGTGAAATATTTTAGAAGATAATATTAGTAAGTTATTTATTTCAAGCTAGTTGAGTTTATAACAATGGTGAAGATACATCAATCTCTATGGTTTGGAGATAAATCGGTTCTTCAAATCAAAGTTTAACATAAGAGCAATTCAATTTAAAAGTTGTGATTATAATCAAAAACTAGGGGAAAACGTGTGCTTCACATACAAAACATTTTCTTGGTTGTGGTATTTTGTATTTAGATACACAAAGTTTATAAAATTTAAAGGCAGTGCTGTGTATTTAAAGTAATTAAAAAGTGACTTGCCTAGACTATTCAGGTATGAGGTTAGGTATGTAGAGTTAGAGTTCTGAATGAACCTGATGGCTGTGCAGGGCATCTCAATTACTGCAAGGTTAAACCTATTCCACAACATGTGATACCCACCAAACACCTCTAGTACAAAAGACACTTTGAACTGAATAGTCTGATCAAAAATGACAAACTGATTTACTTATTTTGTAAAAGACACCAGATTTAGCAAAGCTTTCAAAAACCTGGGTGTCGGGGGCAGGTATTACAATTCAGCAGGGTGACAGTACCAGTGTCAATAAACAAATTAAGAAATTCACACACAAAACCTTAAAACATAAATACTACTGTCTGAGGTGGGGCTTTGAGGGATGACATATCCATTTCCCCAAAACCTTTCCCTTTGCAATGCATAGCACTATATCCACCTACCTCTCCCTTATGCATATGGTGATGTCATCTGTATTTCCCGACTCCTAATTTAATTTTTGCATACTTTAATGAAGTTTAAAAAGCTCGTCATACATGCACATTACTCTTTTAATTATATAAATATATATAGATGTATAAAATAAAAACAAAAAACTGTGGTACCCATAACTTTTTTAATGTCAATTTAATTTTATATTAAGATTCAGTTTAAAGCAAAAGTGGATCTAAAAGACAATGACATGATTTATGCTTTCTAATTACATCATTGTTTACTTCATGCTAAATTTGGGCTTGTTTCCAACATGCAAGCTTTAAAAGACCATAGCTGTGGATAATAGACCTGTTACTTCCAATGCCATTACTTTATGTGTGATAGATATTATCAGACAAATATGAAGCAATTTCATGTTAGTATAGTTACAGCAACATTGTGTCAGAGGTGATGCTTTTCAATTTGAAACTTTAAGTGTATGAAACAGTAATTATTCAAAAAAAATTGACCCATAAAGTAAAATATAATGGTGTTACCAATTATAATAGCAAATTGATACTGATGAAATTAAAAGGCCTTACAAGGCCCCTTACAGAGGGCTTTTTTGATCCAGTGACATAAAAGATAAAACAGTAACATTTGATCCAGTGACATAAAATAAGGTAATTGTCCACCGTTATTAAATATAATGTACTTATGTAACCTGATAGTGTGGTATTTCATGCTAAAGATTTAAGATAAACCATCCTTGCATAATTTAAGGCTGTAAAATTTGGTGAATGGAAAATTGTGTAGGAACAAGTGGTGAAGAGATGAGAAGTCTGACAAGCTTGCATTAACATTCCAAATCATACAATCTCTTCTTATGCAGGAGTGATTTATTTCTCTTTCATATAATCTATATTATGGAAAAACCATAACAGATAAAGGGAGCTTGGTTAATATATTAAAGTAGTATTATTTATTTCATTACATTTTGCTATATACCTAAATATAAGCAAAGTCATGAAATTGGAATGATTCAATGAATATGAATGTAGTTATTTTCAAGCATAAATTTCTGAAAAATTCTATGCCAGTATTTAATATACGTTCAGGGTGAATTTACAAAAATTTGTCAGACAGTAGAAGCTAAAGATAAAAGTCATGTAAAAAAAAGTAAAAACTCGATAAGTTAGAAAGCAAGAGTAGCTTGTTTGCTTGCAAAGAGTTAATTTGCATACTTTCTTATTGTCTGTCAGTGTACAGGCTGTCAATATAGCTTAACTATATCCTTGCACTTACCAGGTTTTATCCAGATATCAAAGCTCTGTCCAATTCTTTGTTCTGTTTTATGTGTATGACCTTAATTCATTTATATAATGTAAATAAATGAAAAAAAAAATGCAATTAAAGAGCATTTATTTTTGTAGTTTCATAATTTTCATGTATTATATTTCTCAAATTGGCAGAGCATTATACATTATAGTAAGACTGATAATTTGAATTACAGCTATTTTTACTGATATTGTTAATATTAAAGCCACTAAAAGTTAACACTTTTTTCCAACTAACATTTTATGCATTGTAACTTAACCAGCCTGATAAACAAAAATTCTCATTGGCAGCAGCATGCAAGAAACAAATTGTGACTTATAAACTATTATACACTAACCTTAATGGAAACGTAAAGAATTAGTAGAGAAAACGTTCTGTGTATGTAAGTAATGCACTATATTTTACCCTTATTTGAAAACCAGTGTAAAAATAGTTAAGTAACATAGTCTGAAGTATGCAACAGCCACACAACCTAGTTAAATAGCTTTATATAAGTTTGTGGGAATCATGCAAAATCTAAAAAGTCTCCCCAAAAGTTAATATCTTTATTATAAATTTGAAAGTAATCAAAAATATATTTCCACTAGAAGTAAAAAACAAAAACATGTCACTAGTAGCTGTTTTTTTGTGTGTCATTCCTGTTTTAAGTCTAGGAAACTACAAATGTGGCCAGGATGTATGTTTTTCAAGTAAAAACCAAGTTATATACAGAGGTGTAACCACAGGCTAAATGCACCTAGTGTTATATATGTAATATTAGACATGACACAATGAATAAACAAATATTATTTAAATATTAGAGAATATGGTAAAATCAAACAAACCTTAAGTTTAGAGATACTATATGTATAACATTACATTACTATTATAGTTATATTTGGTTTTGCAGGCTGCATTTCAAAACAGTAATAAAGATAAATTTAAAATGTTGCATTCTGAAGGTTAATTAGACCTACATCACAACATGGAGGAATGTATAAATACAATGATAAAATTATACTGGATTAATATAAATTGTTGCATAACCATATTAATCAGAAGGGATAGGCATGGCTTAGTGGATAATGTATTGGGTTGTGAATCACATGATTGAGATTTGAGCTGTGATATGCTGTTGAGCTTACTCTCTGCTTTCGTCCGAGAGGCCATTATAAGCTTGACAATCAACCCTATCATTTAGTTTAGAGTAGGTGTATAGGTGATGAATGTCACTGCCTTTTCACCTTCCCTCTGGTGAGCTATTCTATATTAGGAATAGCCAATATCTGGTTGATTAGCTTGCATGTCACAAAGCACCATTCAGATAGAAAATACTTAATACACATTAATTAAAAGTACAGATATGAAGGGCAGTGTGTCATGTTTAAAACCTAAAGTAGTTTATAATCAAAATTATAAAAACTGCATAATGCATATAAAAACATCACATATTATCTATAGTTTTGCTAATATAAAAATACTATTTTAAATTTCCATAAAACTTAAGTTATTACAAAGAATGATTCCGATATCAGAAGATGTATAAAAAATGACTGATTTAAATCTCCCTGTGTCAAATAACATGATCATTCATACTGCTGACCTTATGTACGAAAACTTAAGACATTGTACACTAGTTTTTGAGGCTTCGTTCTTTAGTATACACGTATAAACTTTTCAAATGTAACAATGACACATTTAAGTTTCTTTTTAACACATTTTATTTTTGATTTGAATGAGTAAATTTCATATTTCACTATTTCATAAGAATTTACTACACTCATTGTTCAGCAACATTAAAAGTATAATTCAAAACACTTACTTTAGGGATGGCAATATCAATGAGCATTTTACAAAAGCTAAAACTGTATTATTAAAATTAGAAGTTAATACCAAGCTTATGGTATATATATATATATTTCTTTACATGGCAACATTTTAAAATACTAAAAATATTAGACTTTATTTCTGGTTTTAAAATTTGAAGTACACATACATTGTAAATGCCATAAATTTTCATCAACTTCAATACTGTTAACAAGTCAATTATTTAGAATAAATATTTAACTTCTTATGTAGTATAGTGCATACACATTTTTTTATATATATATCATTACAACTTTACTGTTGACCTTGAATTTAAGTACTTGTTATCCAAAAATCATGAATTTTTTGAAGTTAAAAGATGTCAATAAAAAGGTGCACCAATCCAAGCCAAGACCAACACTAGTTTATCTATATATGCACTCAGAACAAACTGTTCCAGTCCACATGTGCTTTTAGTGAAGTTCAGTGATGTAGATGTACTTTCTGATTCAAGTACAGGCCACATCTAATACTATTATTATTGGTAATTTGACACACACACACACACACATTAGCTGTTCTTATGATCTACTTGTATGCATAAGTCATGAGATGACTTTAACCAATACAATCATCTAATAAAGTTTCATAAAACTAAGACATTTTTACCTTGACTCTATATGCAAAACATGATATCTGTAACACTTCAATTCATTAGTTTCCAAACACTCAGTAATTGCAAGTTTCATTATTTTAACCAAAAATGCAACAACAGAGAATATTTGTGATAGTCTATAATTGTATACCAACTATATACAGTTATAGGATGTAAAATACAGTATGATACATTTATGTATAATTCAGTTGAATTCAAAGCTTTGTCATGTTATTTTTGAAAAAATAATTAAACGGGTATGTTGTTATGGAACAACCACGAGATAATAAAAAGCTGTTCTTGAAACTATGATTAACAAGTAAAATGTATTTTAATGTGAGTTAAAATGATTCTCAACTTACCATAATTACATAATCATAAACATTTTAAAACAGATTAGTCCACTGAAGATGGTAACTATTAGGATTCCTGTTTGTGCTTTATGAATGTCTGAGCAAGTTTTGTGATAGGTATGATATACTTTGTCACATGTACTTTATTATTTACATGAAAAGTGTAAAAAACTATGTGAATTTAATACTGGCAATTAGTTTGTAGTTTTAAATATTTCCTTAAAACAGAATATTTGAGATATAAATTTAGGTTAAAACTATGCTTCAAGCATTTAAGTATTTCACTTGATAACTGTAATATAACTGGTAGGTAAACAAATTATGGTTATGTTAGGGTTCTGAAGAATGATTAAATTATTGTTAAGTGTATTTGAAAACAAGATCTTCACACTATGGAGCCCAGAATCAATCATAAAATCTACAATACAACTAAATCAAACTGTTTAACGTATAAAGTAATTAAGAATAAAAAATTATAATTTATATAAAATCCTCAAACACTACCTAGACAAAGTAGGGTCTTCATGCAGTACACATCCAAATACACATGACTGATAGAATTTATCTGAGATAATAAAACCTTTTGTTATTTGTATGCTCATTCTCTTATATGTGCCACAATTTATCATAGATTGGCATAGTGTATTATAAGCTCTCAAGTCAATGTCTAATAAATGACTAAGATCATGTACATGTATAAGACATTTCATTACTTACGTATACCTATATAGGAGTTAAAATTCAGGAATGAGCATACATATGTTTAATATGAATGAATAAATAAATAAATCCTATTTCTTAGAACCTATGATGTATTTTGATTTATCATGGACAAAGATATTTCACACACACATGTATGATTAAAACAAACTCAAATTTTATTATTGTGATAATGGCAATAATTTTGTAAAATTGGCAAAAACAAACTCAACACCAAGAGGTAGCATTGTCAAGTACACAATTAACTTCTGATTAGAGTAAGTTATGTACTTTGAGCCAAACTAAAAATCAACTTGGCTATGATTAAAGCTAATCAAATATACTTTTGCATATTCTTCTTAGAATGCATTGTTTCATTAGTTGGGTACCTTTGCTGTTAACAATACTTTCAGCCATAATTCCAATAATATCTCACAAAGTTCAGCCAGCTTAGGAGAGTTAGGTTGGCCCTAAAAACATATATTAAGCTAATAATGCTGAACAATCTCTATAATAAAAGTATAATGATAAAATATATCAATAAAAAACAAAATTACAAAGTAATGGCATTCAATATATCACATAATTTAATCCATACTGTTAAGAAAGATAATAAATAAACATTACACTAAGATTATAAAATGGGAAGGTAACCTAACCAATGTGAGACCACAGCTTTTAACTGCTGGTACCAAGTTGTACACATTAATTTTTAACCAAGGATCAAATATCAGGAATGACACAGTGATCTCATCTCCCGGTGTCATTCAATCAAAAACAATATTTGTAGTTAAATAAAATATTAAACAAGGTGTAAAATAATCATTCTTAAATTATAGAATTTAATTTATATTACTGTGTAACATTATTAGTAATACTTGTTAATTATTAGCAAGCTGAAACTGTTGAAATAAACAATTCCAATATAATTTATTAGTCTAGTGGCTAACTTAAGCATCCTGAGGTCATTGAACCTGGAAACTATCTGAAAAACGTTTAATCCATTACTTAAAACAAAAAAACAAAATTTAAATATTACAGTACACATGTAGAAGAATAGTTTATACTATCAAAATGTTTGCATTAAACATTTGTACTGTAATAGTATTTGCACTACACTATATCTGTCTTCAATATTATGTTGTAAGTCACATGAATAAGCAACTTAACATTGTTATATATTTCATATACAAGTAGCTGCTCACTCATACAGTAGTTAGAGTATCATTAAAATAAGATATGATACTCTCCACATCGTTGTCATAAAATTCATTACTGATTTTTTTTCAACTACAGTAACTGGTTTAGTAAATGCAGAAGTGTTTATTACTGGCTATTTATTGCCCATTTTCTCAGTTTTATCTCAATGGTTTTCTGTAATTACAGCCCATTGACCGACCAAAGTCTAAGATTCTTCTCAGGGTACAAGATGAGAGAAATCTATATATTCTGGAAACCACTGTGATAAAACCAGAAATCCATTATTGGTAACAATTGCTTCCACTTTTGCTAAAACCGTAAATGAACTTTTTTTTGAGTAACCGGTTTACAGTTTATTTTAGTGTTAAAACATTTTTATTATATTAGTATTCTGCTAAAAGAAGGTTTGACAACTGATAATGTATATTTTTCTAGTTTAGTTGTGGACTGAGAGCTGTTGTAGGTTGAAACTGAAATACATATAGTTAGAGAGGATTATCTTTTATGATACTACAAGTGTAAACAAACATGTTGGTTCTTTCCACTTAACAATAATTGATTGTTAAAATGGGTGTAGTAAATTATGGTTGTTGTTTTGTTTTCAGGTTTGAATCTTGATTCCACTGCTTTTTCATATATTTGTTGCATTTTAACATACTTTAAAATAAATATAAGGATAAAACTAGAGCAAGTACAAGTACTTTCAGTATTTTGAGGAATTGTAGATGCTGACTTAGAACTTCTTGAATAACAGAAATTTGTATTATTACATCCATACAGTTTGTGAACAAATCAAGTAACAGTTTGAATATTATCTGTTTCTGAAAGGGGAATCAAGAAATTTCTTAAACATCTTTTACGACAAACAAAATTGCTACTGCTCATACAAATGCATAAGCATCACATTTCTGTAATCCACATTTTTTATTTCAGTTAATAATATTCAATCTTTACTTTTTTGTTTGTAACTGTGTACTTTAGTGTTTGACAGAAAACTGTCAAATAACATTTGCCCATTTTACTTAAAAACACTAAGTGGTGAGATAATTGTTTAATGAAAATATTTAAAAAATAAATGTGTATGTGTGTGTAGGGGTGGTGTAATACATATTATCTTCTTGATATTCTAGTATCCAATTACTAACCTAGCAAGCCATTCAGAAGCCTCATTATTTTTAAAACTACCATGTGACATTATAAATAAATATATATGTACATATATTTAAGGTAAGCTTAAACTGAAGTTTAATGTTACAAGCACTTTAGTTTTCCTTATTTCAAAAAATAAAAGAAACAAAAAATAAAATACAAACATTAAATCTTGTACAGTAACAAAATAAATAGATACACATTGTTTCAAGGGACTCTTGGAAACAGTCCAACAAAATATAAACAAAATTGTTCTTTGAACAACAACAACAACATGTAAGTACTATTTTGAACTATAAGAAACTGAGGTAGAGGAGCATAAAACAAAATTAACATATATGTATAAATAATAATTTTATCTAATATATTTAAAATATCACATTTGAAATGACTATAAAACAAAGGTTGGAGGCTGCAGGCAGGAGTCACTACTTCATCATCAGATTATGCTACAAAGCTTGGTCTTCGTCAATTTGAAGCAGTTCCCTGGTTCATGCTGTAGACAGGAAGAGGAGATTAGCACTGCCTGACACACAAAAACAAGGTCAAAGGTTTGGTGCTGAAGTTTCTGAAAGTGCAGAAGTCAAGCAAAAAAATAACCAAGCATGCAAAAAGAAAAACAAATTTTGGTACAAAATAATGCAATCAAGGTTAGAATATTGTTACGACATCGAGGTCACGTGACTAGTATCACGCCACGTATCAAGGTTAGAATATTGTTACTACATCGAGGTCACGTGACTAGTATCACTCCACGTATCAAGGTTAGCATATTGTTACTACATCGAGGTCACGTGACTAGTATCACGCCACGTATCAAGGTTAGAATATTGTTACGACATCAAGGTCACGTGACTAGTATCACGCCACGTATCAAGGTTAGAATATTGTTACGACATCGAGGTCACGTGACTAGTATCACGCCACGTATCAAGGTTAGAATATTGTTACGACATCGAGGTCACGTAACTAGTATCACGCCACGTATCAAGGTTAGAATATAAATGAAAATGTACCAGAACACCATGATTCCATGCTGTCTAAGAAAACAAAAACAAACAAAACTGTATCAAACATGAAAAACAAAGTTGTAAACAAATCATTCTGTTAAAAAAAGAATGCATGTTTCTATAACACTCTTGCAGGATGTTTTCAAGCTTGTTTGGTAATTGGTTAGCCCTAGTATCTGATAAGTTACTAATGTACTTTTACAGCTGAATTCAGTTTCCCTAGGGAAGTGTGGAGGAAAGGACTGCACTTACTTGATGGTAGTTTTTTCTATAGCGACAGACATCATTAGTAAGTGAAAGATAACTATTAGCTTCTCTTATAAAAACCAGTATAACACTGAATATATATTTTTATTTTAGAAACTTTAACAAGTCAAAGTGCCATAAATAATATTTACAAATTTACTCCAAACAATTGCACTGTCTAAAAAAAACAGTACCTTAAGATGACATTACGTCTCACTTTTGTTGTGTCAAATGTTAAAAAATAAGTAAATTTGCAAACGCATTACCTATTGAGTGTAAAAAACTGCACCTTAAATTACATTGAACAAAATTATTATTATTATTTTTTTTTATATAAGAGAATTTATTTGTTAGTATATTTTCTTTTCCAGCTACATTCTAGTGAAGGTGTGGAAACAACTAATTATTGATGAAGTTGCATTTTAGATAACATGTTTGAAAATAACATTTTTGTAAGGATAGTTTTTAAACATGGGGGAGGATTTCATTTAATTTATTAGAAAACAGTTGATTGTTGATTATCATGCTATAATCGGGCACAATATTAAAAACTCTATTAATATAAATGAATTGCCAAATGGTTGTTGAAAGAAGTTCTGCTTACCTCTTCAGTTAGGATAGAGATTCGGCCTTCTTCTTTTGGTTCCAACTTGCATTGCTCATGCTCAATGTCATCAAGTGAAGTTTGCTTCACGGTAACAAACTGGTTTCGCTTACCAACTGCATCTAAACTATATCCTCGCTGTAGAGGAACACGATGAATTTGAAGGTTACTGTCTTCATACATCTTGACAACACTGTGTCTGAAGAGAAAGTATGTCGAAAAATTTTTTAATACCAAATAAACATATTTTTATAACATGTTCTATCATTGAGTGTATTCTTTTGGATTATTTGGTAAAATAATGCCAAGTTCAGACAACATAACTATAACAAATTAATTGATTTCTTCAATAATGTATGTTACAGGCTATATTCACTTGTAGGGCTAAATCACCTATAAACTTGTATAAATAGTAATAATAGTGTCTCACCTGCGAGATACACACACCAAGCTTTGACGGTGACGAGAACGGTGGTGGACGGCACCGGTGAGCACATTAATAGACTCAAAGTGGTTTTGCACAGCTGTACGGAGTTCTGGGCTTTCCTCTTCTGTCAACTACACAATGATAAAATCATGTTAACTATAAATTATCAGCAAAAAGTGTTTGTTGGATTGCATGCAAAGCCACAAGGGTCATCTGCAGTAGCCATGCTTAATGTTGAAATGACAGACTAGAGTAAAGGTAGCTAGTCAACACCACCCACCACTAATTCTTGGCTATTCTTGTCAGACCAACAGTGTGATTTGACTGTCACTCTTATAATGCACCTATGGGTTCACAGTGTAGAGTGTGAGTTATTAAAAGGTAACACCTTGGCAAATTATGACATTACATTTGTATCTTTAACTAATTATAATCTATCTCAAACAAAAGTGATACATATAAGTGCATAAATATCATCTAATATATCCTGTTGGACAGTTTAGATGTGTGATTTGATATTTAAGGAGATAGTTAAGTAACAGTTAATGAAGAAGTTCATGGCAAACTTTTAAACCAATAGTTCATGATATATGTAATTAAACACATCCTGTTAAAGCAAGGTGAGGAAATTGTGATCAAGTACACTGATAGATATATCATATCTTTCATGATATCTACAGCAAAAGCATGAATTGAGGGGCAAAGGCAGATGTCCTGATACATTAAGAAAATATCTAATTTAACAAAAGCGGAATTCCTTATATTTCTGTTGTACTGTAGTTTGAAAACCTATGATAGATGGGATTGTTTTTTCATTTTAAAATACAATGATTTTGGTTTTTTCAACAAAATGAATTCACTAGCTGCCATTTAATTAAATAACATCTAGCTCTTTTTTAAAATCTTTAGATATTAAATTCCAGTGATACACACTTTAAAATGTGTTAATAAATCATTAGTAAAATGGACGTCTTTACTTGATTAGAAAACCGAAAATTTCTTCATTGATTTACATCATTCAAATGCGAGACTTTTTATTAGTCATTATTTAGAATATATCAAGCTTGTACTCTATACGTGTTGTATAAGACTATATATTTCTGCATGTTTTGCTAAAAGAACTAATAATAACTTTATAAATCACAAAATATTTTTACTTTCAACAATCTTAAAAAGACACTGGATGGAGCTTTGTAGATAATATAATTTGTTTTACATTAAACCTAACTCTCATGAAGAGGAAGATACTGTTTGTTATTAAATTAGAACTAACACTAGGACTTTCCTATGATATTTGAAGCAAATTGCACAGAATCTTGTTTAAATTTGCAAAACAATTTAGCAAGTCTGTGACCCATGAAAGCAGAATCAAAGTAATGAGTCTCTACATTGTTGGTGTTTTTCATTAAATAGTAGCACATACAAATTAATTTGTTTCTGTTGAAATTTAGAACTTAATAGCATATTATAAAGTAAAAAAAAATCTTTGTTTTTCCCCACACAAAAAATACAGTATTACAAAAATACTATTTGGAAAATAGTTTGATTATCTGTGATTAATTTCTATAACTATTGTATAAATAGTTTCCTATTCTTAATGTTCATAAAATCTCTGCCCACAAAGTATTATTGTTTCTAAACCCCACTGATATTTATATCAAAGTGTTATTCTTCAATGCTGGATGACCTACCCTTACATGTAAACTAACAGCTGTTTCTGAACATCAATTTGGATGTGATAAATTACCACTATTAACATAGTAGAAATTTTAGACACATAATAATAATACTTCCATCACCAAAAAATAAAATAAATAAAGATGATAATTTCTTACAGGTTCATTCTAAACAAACATCTGGATAGCCCACTTCTCCCACTTAAAAATAGTTCCACCTGATAACTAGGCCATTGTCTTAATTTTTCTGTTGTTTGTCATACTGTGTACAGACATATTTAAACACTATGTTCTCATGAAATGTTGTGCATTTTTTTTTTTATATAAGCTTATTCTTTTATTCCAGACTTTACACATTACAAAATTTCTGATTTCATAACACTTCTAATTCATCTTTCAAGACTTCAAAACCCAGCTTTACCACCTTAATAATCAATAAAGCAATTAAAATTTGAGTAATAATAAAATTAGTCAACTGCAATCAAATTCAGAATTATTGTTTTTCATCAAGTTCATTTGGTAAAATAGCAATCTTATAAAAATTCCCAACATACCAGAATCTCACATTCCTTTAGTATATCATACCCATCTTTTCCTGCAGCAAGATAGCTTTTGGTCACCAGCTTGTATCTCTGAAAATTAGGGAAAAAAAAGCATTATTATTATTACTTATCTTAAAGTGTATTTTGTTCACAAATATATATTTTTTTTATCCATTGAACTGTACTGAAAGGCACTGACCTGATCAAGCTCCATGAATTCATCTCCAATTTTTACATAACGAGGATCAATTCTACTTCCAGGAGGTTTTGCAGGATCAAAGGCAAAACTAACTCCAGCAACTTGAGGAAATCTCCCTTCCAGCTTAGGATACTGTGACACACCATTTTCTAAAGCTTTCCATACTTGTTCTCCTTCATGCAAAAACAAAAGTTTTAAGTTTAATTGAAAATTTTACCAATTTTGATAATATGACAACTTACAGCAAAAACTTATCATAGTAAAGTGTGCAAGTAGACATTTCATAATTAACCTATAGACAAGGATACTATACAAATGCATTACACTAACCAGAGTAGCTTTCAGAATGCTACAAAGAAAGGGTCATAGACTTGTTTTTGTAGTTAAAATTTATAAATTGAGACATTATTGATAAGAAATCTTGCACACTACCTACTTTTATATATTTCACTAACAATTTCAGATTTCGCTAATAGCCCAAAAAAAACTTCATTTATTGCTATTTTTCCAAAATTAGAGGACAGAATATCACTTAAGCTTATCATTCAAAAAAGCTAACATGTACTACACCTGAAATGGTTAGATATGGAGATACAATTAAACTTTTGTTTATTGATTAACCAATATATCCTTCACTAAGAAGAATAAATTGTGTTGCACTGTTTCATTCTATCTAATTTAAAATTATTATAAATATGAACTAATATAAAATTTGAAAACCTCTTTTAAAATTGAAATATAGAAATTACATTCACAAGATAATAGCACATAATACAATCTAAAGTGCAACATACAATAACAACATTCAACAATATTGGTGAATCATTAGAATCTTACTATTAATTAATAGCTCCTAAACTGTCAATAGCTCCTTAACCTGCAGTCTCAAACACTTCAATTTTGGCACTCAGAAAATCTTTATATAAAACAACTATTTTAATCCCAACTACTCAACTTTTAATGTTATTAGAGTATTTTAAAGAAGCAGACAAATGTTTTAAATTTATGATGTTGGTGAAATGTACTGCATTAATTCCACTTTTAGCCATGATATACACTGATTTATTAAGGTGCCTCAATTATACAAAAACGAATATCGTTTAATTGTTCTACCTTTGAAATAGTGTTCTTTAAATTATGAGACAAAACCATAGACCACAATAGTGGTTAATAATAGGGATCGCCCAGGAATTTCACAAAAATTCTAATTAAACATTATAATTTATTGTAAAGTTGAGATTTCCACCCTCTAAAATTTTCTAGATTCTTTTTCGCTACCATCATAAGCTCTCTGAAACAATTGAAACATTGCAGTAATGTAAAAGCCATTCAAGCACTGTTATATTAGTTGGAAATGCTCTGTGTTATACCACTTGGAAACACTTCCATTTATTAGAGTAAACAGTATGTCCATTTCTAACAATGTCTCTAGCATTATTATTATTGATTTAGTTTTACAAGCCACTACAGAAAAGTAAGTATTATTCATGTTGATAAATGGATACTAAGGTAGCAATGAGACTATGAAGAAGACTTGTAGTCGAAATGTTGAGAATAACAAGATCCTGACAGCATTCATAGTAAACGTTGAGAATAACAAGATCCTGACAGCATTCATAGTCTCATTGCTACCTTAGTATCCACTACAGAAAACCGTCTACGAATATTTTACTAAAACCTGGACAATAGCAATGAATGCAGTATTGAGTACGTTATAGAGTAGTTTTTCGTTTTTTCACCACAAAGAATTTCTCTAAGTACTTCACTTTCTACCACTGAAAGAATCTGGTGTTTTACTAATGTACATTGATTGGAAACTGCCATGTTGAGGGTTCATCCTTTATCGAGTTTGCTGTTTACTATTTCTCGAGTTTATTGTCGTACTTTGTCTGTACATGGTTTTCTACAACTATTTCAGTGAGTTTTCTAGTAGTAGATGATTACCATAGTAGATTTCTCTACTTTTGTGAGTGGTGATTTGTTCTACTGATTTTTGTACTTCACTGAAATTGTGAGTGCATATTTTAGTATTATTTTATTACTATTATTATTCAGATTTTTGTTTCACAAGCCTATAGCAAAATCATATACTAGATGATATGCTGCAAATGACCATGACCTATTTAAAAAGTTGATTTATGTGGCTATAAATACATAATATATGCGATGTTGTTGTGAGCAGCATCCTTTGTACTTGATGCTTGTTAAGTGCGTGTTTACATGAAACCTCAGGCACAAAACCACCTGGCTCAGTACATAATGGCTCGATGGAAAAAAAACAATGTAGCAGCACTGTTGAAACACATGTAACATTCAACTGAGAGCATATGCACATATGTATCTTATAATTTATTCTCCATAAATGGACATAAAAAATTTTAAGAAACAAGATAATTTAAAAGGGGGAACAAGGACTGTCGAAAAAGTACAGAAACAAGTTGAATCCAAAGGCAAAGATATATTTTCAAGTCTACAACTATGGGCTCTAAAAAAGTAAACAAACGAGGCTGGAAATAGTGTGTACACTAAAATTGACCAGTACTGTAGACCTGGAGTCAAAATAGGATTTGTAGCTTGAGAACATAATGTAGACACTATTTTCAGCCTAGTGTTTCCTTTTCAAGAGTCCCTAATTGCAGGCTTCAGAATATAATCTCTGCATTTTAATTCAATTTACTTCTGTACTTTTTTCCTATTCCCCTTTATAAATTACCAATTTTTAATTATCTTGGACTATTTATACCTGTAGCATTAAGAACCAGCAGGGGATCTAACATGGGTAGGATTGTAACCAAGTCTCTCATCGTAAAATCTCCAGCAGGATGTATCCGATCAGAGCGTAAAGTTCCAGAGTTTAAAACAGCTAAGTCAGAATGTGTAGAAGACAACATAATGTCACAGACAAAATTACCTAGAAAAAAAAAGTTAGAATGAAGAATGATTTAAACTGAAGCTGTAATGAACATATATATATACATCATATGTATATTCATACGAGAGATTTCCAAACAAAGAATTTCATGGTAAATGTACAAAGAAACATTTAAAATGTATCAGACAATGCAAAATGGATTTTTCTGCATTACTTTACCAGTTATTAAGTGCTAAATATGGATTATTCACTTTTCTATTTAGAGAGACAATACATTTAAGCACTTTCACTTGACAATAAAGAGTGAGTGTACATACATACATACTATTTCCACCAAATATGATACGATTTATTTTGCTTGCCTTTTGGGTTCAGGTTAATCAGGTATACATACAGAATTTTAAATATAATGAATTTTATGGTCCATTTACAAAAAAAAAATTCAAAATAGGTGTGCATTAAATATATATATATATATATATATACGAAAACATAACAAAACACATTTCAACATAAAATGCAGAATTTTTCCAGAATTATTTCCAATTTACCAAGATTTGTTTCTTTTGTTCGAATACTAGCAAAGCGACCATCCAAGTCGACAATAAAATGACCGAGAAGAGTGTCCATCTTTCCTTCAACAATATCTGGGGAGGGGAAAAAAATTAATACATTTTTATCATATGCTAATCATATTATTCAAAAATATATTTTTGCAATTATAATTTATGAATTTGTTTTAAAAAGTTCTAGCTTTATGTGACTGGGAATGAAGTAAGAAAATTATTCATAAAAATTGCAATCTGCTTTAAAAGGAGCTATAAAAACATTTTATAAAGCTGGGTAAAGACCAAGAGTTTTATTTACAGTGAAATACAAGAATCACAATTAACGTCTGTATAAATAAATCATATTAAACACTTACTGATGTACAAAGTGTTTTAAAATAGTTAGGTTTAATAGTATTTGCTCTATCACTGCCAAATACACAAACAAATTGACACTTAACTAGCAGAACTGTCACCTGCTAATTAAATAATTAAATCTCACATTTTTTCTAAAATATCTTTATTTTTAACTTTTGAATTCTTACTTATACTTACAGGCTGAAATTATAAATGTTATTTTTCACAAAATGTAGATTTGGCACTAAATGATTTTTTTCATGTAATACTCATACTGAGGTAACATTTTTACTTCATAGGATTGCTTTCAATCCATTTTAATAAAGCAACAATTCAATACCATTTCAGACAAAGTAATTCTTAAGTTATACTTAATTTTCTAACTGTAACAGCTATAAAAAATAACCCAGTAGTCTAAAGTTACCTGATTTTGAGACTTAAGCTTTACCAAATAGTAGCACATAAAAAGTTTTATACATTCAAATCTTATAATTACAAGATCTCAAGCTTAAATCAAATAGCGTATAGCTTTCATGACATTGCACAATGCTTTAGGGTCATTGAATGTAGCCAATGTAATAAGAAAAAGGTTGCAATAAAAATTACATAACAATATTTTTTGTAATAACATAATTAATTTAGAAATATTAAAAAACAATACAGATTACACCATGTAAATGTACGTGAAAGCTGGCATGTAAAGTTTTAAATGCAAGTCTCTAAAGCTTAAAACTGACTTCTTTCATACTTTTCTTCAAGCCATGAACCAGAGGAACAAATGCATTTAAAATTATCTTTTTTTTTTAACAAGATAAAAGAATTTGTTGAAGATGGGGCCTGAAAATGTATTGATCATCAAGTTTCAAATAAAAAACATGAAGATCAATATTAACTAAATATATTTATTGACCAACAATAGATTTTCATCTCAAATTTTAAGGACATCATAAAATACTTTTTTAACCTCTAAAATTGCCATCACTTCTGTTAAAGTTCTTACCATTGTATTTTTCCAATCCTTTCTTCAGATCAGGATCTTCTTCAAACTCTGAAGTTACATCAATTTTGTCAATATTAAGATCTATATCTGAGTGATTAAAGGTCAAAGTGATTTTTGAAAATTCCCTGAAGTCTGTTCCACTCTTAATTACATATTTTCCATTAACCTACAAGAACAAAGTAAAAAGGAAGATCGTGAAAATCTTTGTATTTCTACATGAACAAAATACATATATAAGAATAGAAAATTACTATGAATTTCAAAACTTTCCTGAAACAAAGCAGGACTCGATTCATAGCAGGTGCTTCAGTCAACTGAGCTACCACATTGAGCTCTACAAAACAAGTTAGTCATCACTTTGTTTCTTATTCAGGGCAAACTTAGATGGAATTAAGCCAATTAGCTTGGAAAGCTCAGAATCCATTTATTACTATTTTGTATTCAGAATTTCAGTTTTATATTTAAGTGGTTTAACAATTTTTTAAAATAATACAGATTCAGTAAAAATTTTCATACAGCTTTCAGAAACAAAGATAAAAATAAACAAAAACACCAGGTGTTGAAATACGGTCATTTGATACAACAATATTATACAAGCAACGTGCTTAAACAGCATCACAGCTGTGATTGTGTTCTCGTGGAAGGTGTAAAACAGGGACAATTTATTTAATATACATCTGCAAAATGTTATGAGAATGAGTTTATATTCATATGCTGAATTTTTGTTTAAACAATGCAGTCCTCATTTGTACATTTATGATGATGTGTATGACATTTCTGGGTAGGTCTTTGGTCCTTCAGTGACAAAATCATATTTCATTGAGGTTACATGAATATTTTGAAGACCACAGACAAGAAGTATTATTTCAAACATAATTTTCAGATCACTGTGGATAACATACGTTTCTACCTTCAACTTCAGGGAAAAGCTATTATACCTTAGATAAGTTAGCTGCATTATTAACTTTCAAAATTCAATCTATGTAGTTTAATTGTTTTATTTCAGTTTGTCATACGATAAGTTCATCTATGTAAATTATATATATATTAGTAACATAAACACAATTTCATACATATAAACATAACAATATGTTACTTGAAAGATATTATCAATGAACTATATCTATCTAAAAACATTTTATTGGATGACATTTTGAGCTGTTAGTACAAATCTTTATCTGATGAAAATCTGTACTAGCAGCTCAAAATGGCATAAAAAAACCCTCCTAAACAGATATAGTCCATTAAAAATATATTTCAAGCATACTATTTTCTGTCTAAGAATTTCCTCAAGCATTAACAGTACAGTAGCCCCCTAACATGTTTAATGGTTTATATACATTAGATAACTGGATCCCATGTCTTTATGTACATTTTAATGTATAAGTTGTGGTTAGGCTTCTTTCGTAATATTTATCAGACTTTTAGTACTACGGTCTTGAGTCACTATTGCAGAAGACCCAGACTTAACCACATGTGTCTCAGACATTTAAGCATTGTGATTGAGAGACAATTGTGAGTAATTTTCTTTTCTTCACTTACACAATAGATTCTACCTTTGGAAGATATCCAGAAGTAAAATTAAAATTTCCCTTCTTTCTGGCATAAAGTAACTGTTGATTGGCAACATAAAATAACTGTACCTGTAGGTATTACAGAACAATATTTGGATTTACTTTTCCCAGGCAATTATGGCTGCTGCTACATCTAGAATTGTAGTGTATAACTTTAAAAATTGCTCATCAAATAGAGCATTGTCAAACTTTGTGATGTGCATAAATTTTGCAAGATGAATATTGAGAAAAACGGGGGTCATTAATGGGCACCTTTCATGTGTCCATCTAGACAAGTACATTAGGATGAGAGCCATTTTTTAATTTTTTCTGTTAATTTCTTTGACCCTGGTTAGAAGGCAAATGTAATTATTATTATTATTATTATTAAAACTATAGCAATAAGTTTAATGGAAGGTTCATTTTATACTCTTCCCCCATGGTTTTTAAACAGGTGCTGATAAGCCTTTTCTGTTTCACTTTCTGTCCAATGTCTACATTTGTGTCTAAGCTGATTTTGACAGTTTCCAGATGTGTTTATTTCACATGAGAGCAACTTAGATGTGGTTGTCAATTATGGCAGTAGTGGCTGTCCATCCAAGACTGTCGCCCGAGTTGCCTATTAGACAATCTTCTACTTAGTGTTTGAGGGATCATTGTGGTGCTGAAAAGTTAAAAGGCCAATGATGGAATACATTGTATTCACACTGCATGACACTAATGAAGAATTTTGTAAGCACCGTAACTAGTGTGTGATACTTCTGAAGCTTATAAGGTGTAATAGGGCCTTGAGAGAGGTGGCTGAAGAATATCTCATGACTAGGTTTAAACAGGCCTTTTGGCTATTGTAAGTTGTGGTAAATCAACTTATTCATTCAGTTAAATTAGTCAATTGAGGAATTTCAAAATTAGTTATTACACCTTTCCTTTAATAATTGTGGTAGTTTGTTCGTTGTTAACCATAAAACTCTCTACGTTTTCAAAATTACCGCTGAACTACTGGAAGGGCTCTTAAAGTGTATTTGGGATACCAATGCCATCTCAGTATATAATGATCGATTTTTTTTTTATGAAAAATGTTAGGCTTAGTTATTCTCTTTGTATAAATAATTAACAGCTAAGCATACTGTTTCAACTGAAAATTGTGAAATATGTCTAAGTCAGATATTTTTAATAATTATTACAATATGCAGTATATGAAATATTTATTGAAATTGTGAGAAACAACAGTATGAAGAACAAATACAATAGGAATGCCACCCCTTTATCAGAGTACAGCCACATGTTTATGGCTTACAGTGAGATTAGTTGTCATCAAACCAGTCAGAAAATGTCACCAGTATCAAACCTATAAAAGTATATAGTCATACTATGCCCAGTATTAGTAGCATGAATCAGTTATGGTTCCCAGGACTGAAATTCTGCATGATAAGCATGTATAAAAATTTTGGCTGGTCAAGAATCTTCAAGCAAAAAATATGGCAAGCTTCCATGTTTCAGTAGAAGCTTTATGCAACACTGAAGAAGGTATGTCAAACTGGCATTGTTATTAACTCTCTGTATACAGGCTCAGTCAGTTTTACTGACCTTGTAACCACTATGTAACCATAAAATTATACATACAACTTTTAATGTAGTAAGTATATCTTCACGAAATTTGGGCAATCTTTTAGTGAGCATTTAAAGTTTTTTGTACACAAAAACATTAGATTTAGCAATTAAATGTTTTTACTAAAAATGTTTCAGTGAATTTATGAAGCCTTTACGGAGTCAGTCCTAGTGCAAGATGATTTTCATGTTAAGAATAAAAGTAGAGTTTTAAAATTTAATTTGCATAACTTCTATGTGAATATTAAAACTTATTTTCAGTAAATCATTATATTTTATCTGTTATTTTTTCTACACTAACATTAAGTATAGTGAAATCAGCAATTTAAGACCAAATGAAAACTTGAAAAATATGAAAAAATAAATCTACCTTTTTTTCATTTTAGAATTACTGCATACTAACAGAATATTTATTCTTACAGCCAAAGCTAATACTTTTCAAAACTGCCACTGATTTATTTTACTGCTTTGAAGCTGTACATTAGACTCTCTCAGGGTATGAAGGAAGCAATTACCACACTAGGACAGCTTTCTGTAAACAAATGATGAAGTCACCAGCATGCTCGTCAAGTTATATATTCATGCATGAGATGTGCACACGCCATCATGATTGTTTTATTCATTTTATTTTGTTTAATTAAAGTTTTGTTATTTAACTTAATCAAATTTTAATTTTTACATTTTCGTAACTTTTATAACAATAAATAAAAAATATACATAAAAAACAAGAAACTAATTGCTTATGCCTGAACTCTTTTCTTTTTTCCATCTTGGGCCCCTTGACAAAATTTAAACCTACTCTTTTGTAGCAATGGTAGTAGTACATAAGATAAGTTTTAATTTATTTCAAATAATGCAATTAAGAACACATAATATTAATACATGCATAAAATATAATGTCCTAAAACTACTATAACTTAACTAGCTTTTTAACTAAGCTATAGTGGGTTAAAATAATTCAATTACCTGTCAAAGTAATCTCAGCAATAACTACAATGAAACTGTAGGCCCAATATTTCAAAAATTGTCATCAAAATGAATTAGTCTTATATGGAATTCAGTAAATTAAAATCTTCTTTTCCTGTTGGTTATAAGCAGTTAAATAGGAAATGTTAAAGGGAATTATTGATATTTTTGAAAGACAGAATGTGATGAGGGAGCATGGTACGCAGGTACAACTTTCTTGTATATATCTCAGCAAATCAAGAAGACTTGAGTTTACAATTTTACAATATGGCATAGAAACATCTATACTATAAGAGAAACAAAATATAAATTGAACTTTGACCTTACCTGATTCCTATTATCTTCCTGTAAATATGGGTGTGTACATATTACATTAAAATTGGTAAAATATACATTAGTATGAAGCGGTCTTAATGGACATGAAGCTGCTCAAAACTACTGATGAGAAATAGTAATCAAATCAAAAGGTTAAAATGAAGGGTCATTGGACCAAGAACAGTGAAATGAGTTGAAGGTGATCACCCTTTACAGATTAATTCAAGTTCAAATTGTTCAACAAAAATCAGTGAAAGACTGTTCAATGGCAGAGAGGAGAACAATACAGTAGTCAATGTACAACATCTACAGTCAAGCATGATAGGAGATTAGTATATGTTTGGAACTGCATCTCAGACACTGGTGTCAGTGATTTACACAGTGTTCATCCTAACTATGTCATTCCCTCACAAACACAAATCAACAGGCAGGGATTCAGCTTCCGGTAAAATAATGATTCCAAGCATACAGCAAATTTGGTGAAATGATATCTTGATAAAAAAAAGAGGCCAATGGAACATTCAGAATCATGAATTAACCTGCATGAAGTCCCAGTGCAAATATTCTTGAGACTTTGTGGGGTTATATAAAAACTGGGGTCAAAAGGCAGCTAAACAGCTCAGTTGTACTGTGGTAAGTATTTGTTTGTAGTTAAGCAGAAAGCTACACAATGGGCTATCTGTGCTGTACCCACCATGAGTAATGATACAGTTTTTAGCATTAAAGTCCACATACATACCACTGGGGGAACTGTGATGAGTAATACTGGACATTTGAAACAACATTCCACAATCATACATTGATAAATGTATGGCATTATGAAACCAAGGGTTAATGCTATGTGTAAAGTGAAGTGTTCAAATAAAAAATACTGATGCATTGTACAAATTATCTGCTTTTCTTTCCTGTTTTCTATAATAATATTTTGTACTATTAATATATTCATAGTCTTTCTGCAATTCCTGAGCTACAAAATACTTAGTGGAAGCTAGGAAAATCATTAAAATATTGATTTCATTAAAAAAAATGTATTTTTAGTAAGAAACATTAAGACCAAAATCAGAAAGTAACAATTCTAAATTTTATATTTTTAGAATAAAAATGAATTTCAAACAAGTACTTAATTCTGCAATAATGAAAGCCTTTCCTTGTGCCCTTACCCATAATTCTCCACTCTCACCTTTCATATGACTTGCGCAAGCTCTTCTTTCTCACCATAACTTAGATTGTATTGAAATCTTGTTTTTTGGGAAGAGAGGAAGGTGTTTTGGAAGTAAGTACCTTTGTCTGAAAATCATTATAATTCTAAAAATGTAAAATTCAAATCAGATAGACCAGGGGAGGGCAAAATATGGCCTGTGTATCTATCAGAAACTATATTTTCAATGTAGGAAAATATTAACTTCCAATACAAGTACTTGCCTTTATCACAGTTACAACTAGAATACCACATTGAGCAGGTGGAGGGAACAGTGTAAACTTACCTAGATGAGCACCCTTCAAAAACATCAGAAGAGCACCCATGGAATGTGCAACTTTATGTAAAGGAAATACACTAGTGACAGACTGTACCACATCCGAACCAGGTATACTTTTCACCCAAATGGAGCCAACTGGTGTTTTGTCACAATCAAAGGGCAGAACAAGTAATCCATCCCAAATCCACAACGAAGACGAATCAGTGTAGAGTGGCTTGGGCGTGTCAGACCATAATGGGGAGGTCAACTCCAGTTCAGACCAGTGGCACTGAGAGGAACTTGACCATTTATCAGAAGGGAAGAACCTAAACTAATCAGCATTGGGGATGTAACATCCAGTCTGTGACAGGAGGAAGTTCCCAGCCCACTCACATGTGCAAGACTTATATTGGCTGGTCCAGCTACAACCAAAACCAGTCAAACAGCAACCAACATTCAAGTGGCAGTAGGAGGGAGGGTTCTCAGCCAGAGGGGCAAACTGCAAAATAGACAGAAAAATCCAGTCTGGTCAGGCAGAATCTAGAATAAAACATCAGACCCAGTGCAGGAGGATATACCTTCTACACAGGCAGAATGCAACTAGGAGCTGAAATGTGTTAGGACTCCCATACTTTACTGTAAGGAGGGGGGATAAATGCATTCCAGAGGAACACATCATCGGAGAAGGTACAATGGGTGACCATGAAACCCTATTTTGAAAAGCAGACTTTTCCCAATTCTGGCAATCTAAGGAATGTTAGAGATGGGCAGCAATCTCTTTCTGCTTTACTCTTGTTAGTCCTGAGTGTATGGTCCAGTATGAACATATTCATGATGCAATATACAGTAAGGAAGAACCTACAAGTGGTCTTATGGAACAACCCATCTCAAAAGTGAGTGTGATAGACCTTATAGATCTCATGGTGTGGAATTTGGATATCAGTATACCTGGACAGCCATCCATTTGCCACAGAGTGGGATCCGTAACATGTTAAGTAGGCCCCTGAAAACAAATTAAACAAAAATAACTTATGCATTTAGAGTTGTACTGACCCATGGAGAATGGTTACAGGAGGAAGACAATATCCAGCTGAGCAGAAAACCACCAGATGGTGCAAGTAGCAAGATACTAAGGTGTGGGGAGTGGTCCACATGCCAATCTGGATCATCTCCTCCTAAGAACAATGGAAATGAGCAGCCAAAAACATTAGGAGGTGACAAATCATATGTGATGATACACAGAACAACTGCCAACATTCAGGAGAAAGGGATGAATACACAATACAGGTAACCTGACAAACCCCTCTGGTAAGGGTGACAGTAGAAATATTACAAAAAATGAATGGATTCCAATGGATAAACAAATGGGATTGAGAGCCACAGAAAGGTGCCATGCACAACAAGTAACACCGTAAAGCACAGACCAGACACAGGAGATGATCTGGATCAGAGCAGAAGTAAATATGGGATACAGAAGGTATGAAAATAACTGGAGAGGAAAATACAGGGCAAAAATTGGAAAAGGGAAGAGAGATGGCAGGGTTGTTCTATAGCTTGCAATGTTTGAAAAGGACAGATCCTTGTCAAACAACCATGTAATAACAGATAACTGAGGAAGGGGAGAATCCATGATGGATAGACTAATGACAGAATATTCTCCACTTACGTTGATACACAGACAATGTGGGACAACAGAGATGCTATATGCATGGATAGTCCTTAACCCCTCGAAAGGTACCGGACAAAAGCTACATAAGCAGCTAGAGTTTAGGAACGGAGGGATGAAGCACCCCTGAAGTTGTTCCTGGAAAAGGAACAGGAATGAAGATTACAGTTGGGTCAGAAAGAAAGGAGCCACAAGAAGGACCTGACAAATTCTGGATTGGATGAGAGAAATTATTTGGGATAGAAGAGAGATGTTAGGGTATGCATAAAGGAAAGATCCATCCAATCCTGGATGAATACATTGACCAAAGGATGTGGAACTGGGGACCAAAAGAGAGGAAGCTTAGCATTTAAATGAGATGGAAATTCATCCAGTTGGGAAGTATCCAACTGAGAACATAGCCATCGGAATACCTGGGGTTCCAAAGACCACTCTGTGGGTAGAATCTTGTCAGGTTTGGATAAACGATCCACGAAAAGATTGAGGGCACCTGGTATGTGTCAAGCCAGCAAACAGATTTGATGGCTGTGAGCCCAAAAAAAGGAGGTATAGAGTGCAGGAACATAAGGACTGGATCTAGTGCCCCTTGACTGGTGATGTATGAGACAATCATCAAGTTGATGGAATGAATCATAACTCATGCCCTGCAGAGATGACAGAAAATGAACCATCGCCCAACGAACAGGAAGGAGTACCAAAAAGTTGATGTGAAGGCTTAACTCCTGAGACCAACAGCCTGAGATCTCCCATGTAATGCAGCATGCACCCCATCCTGACAATGAGGTATCTGTGAAGACATTGCCATTCGGATGGGTAGAAGTAATAATTATCCCCACTGTTGTGCTGTTCCTGTCTAAGCACTAGAGAAAGTTGGACTGAAGAGAAAAAGGAAATCCAGAGGGTCCCTGATGAAGTGCCAATGAACTTGCAGTACCCATTGAAAGGGACATATGAGCATGGCCAAGAAGGATATGAGCCTCCAGTGATGCCCAAGTCCCCAAAAAAGACAGAACCTCTCATGCAAGGAGAGAAGGTGCTGATAGTGCTCTTTGAACTAAAAACTCCTTGAATAGCAGACGAAGATGAGAAGGCTGGGCTCGACTGAGATAGGAGTTAAAAAAACACCCCAGATGAACAAAATATTGAATGGAGTGGATAATGGACTTTTCCACCTTGATAAACTAACCTACCCAATCAGCTTCTCTGAGGAAAAGTTTGGTGTGTGAGGAAGACTCTGCAAAGTATGGAACCAGATAGTGTCAAGAGAATGAAAGAATCAAGCAAATTACTGCACCACCTGACAGAAATAATAGCGTACGAATGCCAGCCCGAAAGGAAGAGCTTAGATTTGATAAACATTATTCTTGTGGACAAAATGAAAAAATTGCATGAAGTCTGAACAATAGGGATGTGAAGATAAGCAGTGGACATGTTTAACCTTGTCATCCAAAGCCCTGGAAGAAAGGCTCATCTGAGATACAGTTAGGATTCCATGGTGAACCAAGACATTTCGAGAAAGCAATTCAGACAGAAGAAGACGATCACTGGATGCCAATCGTGGTCTTCTTTGGGGGCAAAAAAACGTTGGGAATAGAACCCTGGAAGCACAGGAAAAACATGCCTGATGGCACACTTGACGAGAAGCACTTTAACTGCTGGTGGGAAATGGGATCTTAAAGGGGGTAGGAACAGAATTGGAACAGAGAATGAGGTGGGAGGAAATTAAAGGAGAGTTCTTCTGACAAAACTCATATGACCAAAAGGTTGGTGGTTAAAGTCTCCCACATCTCTGAGAAATAAGCGAGCTTGGCTCTCACAGGACCCAACTTGATAGGGTATTCGCTGGTAATGTTGACATCATACAGAACATCGGTGAACAATGGTATGATATGTAGACATGGTCTGGAAAGTACGAACCAGTGAAGGAGAGAAAAGAGAAGGATGTGAAATGAAAATTGGTGGAGGAGATCGGGACAATGGGAAGATAGGGAAAGTGTCTGGAAACCCACCAAAGATCATAGATCTCAGGAAATGGGTTGATCAAAGATTTAACAAGAAAGTCAGGAGGAGATGCAGATGCATCAAGAAAGCATCCCGATTCAAGAGATCCCAAAAACACAGGAGCCAAGTGTGGAGGGAAAGGGCAGACAAAGACAATCTGGACAAGTTGGTGAGTAGGAGAGTACAGGTTTCCACTGAAAAACTCTCAGGAGAATAACAGACAACAGACAGCCTCGGACAACAGGTGAATGGACAACAAATATTGAAGTTGTGTTGTGAGGAAGAAATGGAGGTGAGCAAATTATGCTTGAAAAGAATGTCTGAAATCAAACACTAGGTCTTAACACTGTCATGTCAAATCGACTGTGAAGATTGGGTTCAACTGCATAGAGGGAATCAGCTGCAATAGGAGGGTATGCCACCCTCCTATTGGTGGAGGGTTGTTGCATGTTAATTTGCATGCTGAAACACAGCTAAACCACGTGGTATACATGTGGAATTAGGTAGGAGTTCAAGGCTAGTGATAAGCAAAAAATTTGCACACAAGAGGGCAGTCAATTCAAGAATAGCGAGGTAAGTAACTGTATTGGAAATAAATCTCATTTCCCCTACAGTAAACTTGCAATCACAGAAAACTGCTAGAAATAATTTTTCTCTTGGTTGTTCTTGGTATTGCAATATCATTAAGTGCTCTTTAATACTGTAGTTAATAGATTTCATTGGTTAAATTCTCTTACTTTTGGACCTAGCTGATCTAGTGCTCTTTAATACTGTAGTTAATAGATTTCATTGGTTAAATTCTCCTTTTACTTTTGGACCTAGCTGATCTAGTGCTCTTTAATACTGTAGTTAATAGATTTCATTGGTTAAATTCTCCCTTTACTTTTGGACCTAGCTGATCATTAACATGAGAAGCTGCAGTTGCATTTTAGTTCTGTCAGTCATTCTCAATGTATATTTCTTTTAGACAAGAGAAAACAAAAATTTTAACTCAAATTTAGACAGTGACAGGGACTTGAAGGAGCAGGAAAGTTAAAACTTCAAACTTTTTTTAAGATACACATTCTAACTTGATGATTACATGTCTAAGTAACAATATTAAATAATCTGAATGATTTTTTTTCATGCAGTAGTATTGGGGACAATATATAAATATATATAAAGCTTTTCTTCCTATAAAACAATTATAAAGTAACTGTTTAGCTGATAACAAAATGAAGTAGCAAGTTCTTGATAATTTTTGGTGAAAATATAATTACTTTCTATGTTAAAATACTGTGTTAGTTTTAAACATTATATATACAAATACATCAAAGTTGTCTAGAGCACAATTCACATACTGCTTCAGGTACATCAACAAGCAGGTATATTTTAGATTTTAAATTTGAGTAAACTATATTTAAATTACCTTTTTTATATCATAATCATGGTCGTGTCCTCCGAGAATAAGGTCTATCTCATCCACATTTTCAGCAAGTCGACAATCATTGGGCCATCTCATGTGAGTCAATGCAATAACATAATCAACTTCCTCCTGGAGAGAAAAGATGCATTTACCAAATCTATCATTTCCACCTTATCTACGTCCAAACACACTATATTGCTAATATGGTCCAATCAACCCAAACAAGTGTAATCAGAGTCAACACAGAACTCCAAGTGGAAGGTTTGATATAAAGCAATTATGCTATCACAGCTGCTGCTCAAGTAGGTTGCCATATATATGCCTTTGCATGTAAGCATATAACATTCTGGTTATTTATACGAACAAAAGCTGACAAAGTGAGTGACATCCTTCCATATTTTGTATGTGTTTAATAAACGTACTAATTACCAACTACAATAAGTTTTCCTAACTTCAAATCATGATTATTATTTTCTTTCTTCTTGATATTTGTTACATCTCCCAATTTGCCCATACACTTTAATCTTCCATTTTAACATTATAAAATATGTAGTGTCAACAAATACATGGTATTTAACTCTCACAGTATTCTTCACAGTTGTTATATGTCCACTGTTTCATGACTGTAAATGTAAAATAACTACCAAAATGTATAGCAGCCAAATACATGGTATTTAACTCTCACAATATTCTTCACAGTTGTTATATGTCCACTGTTTCATGACTGTAAATGTAAAATAACTACCAAAATGTATAGCAGCCAAATACATGGTATTTAACTCTCACAGTATTCTTCACAGTTGTTATATGTCCACTGTTTCATGACTGTGAATGTAAAATAACTACCAAAATGTATAGCAGCCAAATACATGGTATTTAACTCTCACAGTATTCTTCACAGTTGTTATATGTCCACTGTTTCATGACTGTGAATGTAAAATAACTACCAAAATGTATAGCAGCCAAATACATAAAATATGTTTTCCTACCAGCCACTCACTACATAAAGTTTGCACCATTCCCTAAAAACATACAATTTTCCTAATTCTGAAAGCTGTTCTGTTAATAAAAGGAATTGTAAGCTTTTGAAATTAAAGCATTTTTAAAGTGTAATATACATGGTAACTATTAGCTTTGTATCACAATAAGATGCTTTACTATGCAGTAATCCTGTGTATCAACAATTTCTCCATTGAATCACTTGTTTGTATTGATAAGTTTTAATGATGTGCTTTATGAGTGACAAACATGTTGATATGTATGCCTACTTCACATAATTCAATAATCAATACTCAATCTAATACTGGATAATCCATGTATTTACTGCAAACAATATCAAGTGCTTGTATTATGTTCATTTGTCATTATATCACAGGAATTCATATTATGAACAAGATTAGCAAAAACTGTCTACAGTACTTATCAATTTTAGTGAAGTCAAAATAGGGATTTATAGCTTGAGAAATTAATGTAGACACTATTTCCAGCATAGTTTGTTCACTTTTTTAGAAACCCTTGTTGTAGGCTTGAAAATATAATATTTGCATTTTGATTCAACTTGTTTCTGTACATTTTTGATGATCCCTTTTACCCCCTTTTTAAATTAAGAGTTTTTAATTATTTTGTTTCTTAAGTATATTTTTATGTCCATTTATGGAGAATAAATTTTAAGCTATATTCAGTTCAAAGTTACATGTTTTTTCAACAGTTTACTACTACATTGGCTTTACTTCCACCCAACTATTATTTACCAAGCCAGGTGGTTTTGTGCCTGAGCTTTCTTGTAAACACATATTTAACAAGAGGCGAGTAAAAAAGGAAGCCACTCACAACATCATATATATATTGTGTATTTATAGCCACATAAATTTATTTTCAATGAAAAGTAATCAACTTTTAAATAAGTCATAGACATTCAAACCATTTCATATACTTTATCTGTCTAAGTTTTGGTGTAAAATACCCAGCCAATTTTGCTGTAGGCTTGTGAAACAATAACATGAATAACAATAATATGAACAAATGGGCAAATTATTATTTTGTCTAACAATTGTGAAATGAATTATTTTGTTTATTATCAATGTTTGGGTGGTCTTAAATATTGAAAAGGAAAATTTTGAGTGTTGTTTCAAGAATAAGTCTGCTTTTTAAAGTGTTTTTTTTTCCCCAAATGCTATATTAGAGTTTTATGCAAATTCTTGTGTGATCTCTATTAAGAACCACTATCATGGTTCATGACACTTCTTAAAACATGTACCATTAAAAATGCCCCCACTTATTTGAATTAATACTCTCAAAAGCTTTAACATTACACAGATATTATATTATTTCACCTAATAATATGATCTCACATCAAATATAAGAAAAAACATTCCTAATTGTAAGTTATAAGCAGCTGAACACCATAGTGTGTGCAGCTTCACAGGCAACTTGGAAAGTGTTATAAAACAAGTTGCCAAATGGTATGGTTCAAATTTCATTATGCTTGAAATTATAGGGAGTTAACCATCTTAGTAATGTAGGATATTTAATATCATCTTTCTCTCTCCATCATAAACACATTCTCAAAAATTTACACACAGATATAAATCTATCACTGCAAAAATACATCTCAAGAACCTCAATTTTAAGTAGAAATATCCATCAAGACTCCTCCATTATCAGATTAGTGGATTTATAATTAAAATCAGTTGGTTCCTCATCTATTTTAGAAGTTATTAAACCTAAATATGAAATTTGTTATAACACTATCATACTTTTTTTACTTCCCACTGTTCCAAACTTATAACCAGTATCTAAAATCAAGAAGGTATAAAACAATCTTGTCTTAACTAAGTCAAGATGACATTCAGTAAGAGGAAGTTTCTTTAACCTGAAATTTTACAGTGTATGTGTGCTACAGTAATTATTCATCATTTCTGGCTTTTATAGTATTGTATAATGATGTTACAAGTATCATTTTAGTTATTATATCGATTTGCAACTGTTGAAATTAACAGTTGTGACACAACTGACTTTTTGTTTTGGAACAAAAAAAACAAAGTGGGCATCCATTTAAGTTTGTTACAAAAAGAAATATCCTTTTGCATAAGAGGTAAACAAAAATTTGAGTATGTGGAAACAGTAAAAATAAACTTTTTTTTTTAAATGTTTAAACTAATCCTATTTTAATGTATTTTCATTTACATTAAATCTGGATTAGATGACAACTGTACTGTATCTCTACTACATTCATTAAACTAACATACCTCACACATTGTCTTTGAATGCAAAAATGTGGCTATCACTGTAGAGCTGAAAATCAATTTTAGTTAAAAATATGATATTTCTAAATGATACTGAATGCAAAATATTACAATAGAATAGCTTTTTTCACATATTTAAAGTTTCTTTTGTAGGTGGTACAGTTACAAATTAATCCTGTTTAACTGAGGTTATGTTTATAGGTTACATTACCAATAACATTAATGTTCTTGAGGTTATAAGTCTAACAATATACTATTTCCAGAACTCAGACGTATAAATGGCCAATAACAAATTTGGTGACTATCCCTAATGGTTGTTTGTAACAAGGAGCAATATAACTGCTAAAAAAAGTTAATTCTAGAATGTAACAGGATTAAATATATAGAAAGAAAACAGTGACTTTGACTGTACCAATGCATACTTGCAACCATGGTTTTGGTAATAAATTACAAAATTAAACATGTTTTCTATTACAATGAAATTCTTAGGGAATTTTAAACTACCTATACATAATACCACAACTGGGATATAAATGTATAAAAAAATTTGTAGTTGCTTTTATAAGAGATCACAGAGAACTTAAGTAATTTGTAGTTATATCCTGGTCTGGGTAATGAACAAAAACATTACTTTGGTTTTCATAAACAAAAGGTCATAAAAAAAAACTTTGCTAATAAACTCAACTATTCGATTTATTGTTACTTATAACATTAGCATACCTTATCTCTCAGTTGCCGAGCCAGTTTACGACCTTCAGAGACAAAGTCTACGTATGTGACATCATCTGGGTCTATTGTAGCAAGTGTTGCTAACCATTCTTCTTCTACCAGACCAATTATTCCAAACTAAAACAAAAAGAAGTTAGATTTATGTTTGTATATACATCTATATTTTGTAATAACTTTCCTATCAATCATTACTACATCTGATCCTAAAAAAAAGAATTTAACTATAGTATGCTGCTTAGATTGGATTTTGCAGATGCAACTGAAATAAAGTTCTAAGCATTTTTATTTCTAATGTACCTTTGAAATTTACAAAAACTTTTGTTTTTCCTTTTAATTTATAAATTTCCTTCAAAGCTGGAAAATATGTCAACTATATATATTGAGCATAAAGAATTATTAAAACTTGATCTTTACTAACACTTATTAAATAAATCAATAGATTTATTTAAGAGATTGTTTCTACATTTTAAGATCCTGTTGGCAAGTCAATGAGACCAAATTTGTAGACCATTATTTAGTGCTTACATGATGGTATTTTTAGGTAAGAATAATAACTGTAATAACAAGAGGAACAACAGAACAAAAGATTAATCTTCATTTACAGTAACATAACAAGCTAAGTACCACCAGTGCAAAAAGATGATTTAGAGGATCTGATTTTTGTTTGTTTGTGTTTAACACCCAGTCTGCAAGTCAATGAGTGAGACTGACTTCAGGGGGTTAGGTGGGATACAGAGGGGTATCATGGTTTTCAGTATTCAAGTTAGAATTAAAAAAAAGAACTCTGATAAACAGCTCAATTTGATAATCTAGAAATAAAACCACACTTTACTGCCAAAACAACTCCTTTTTCAATAATGTTTGATCATGAATTGCAGAGTTTAGGGGGTTGGACAAGCTGTGCTCCATTTGTACAAAATAGTAAAAGTGTTTATGTTCAGGTAGGTACAGCACTTTGCCATATTACAGTGGCAAGTAAACTTTCCCCAACCATCTATATTGACAGAACTTATGAAACTCACAGAGAAAAAGGCTTTATAGAGCTGAGGAACCAGATGTTGTATTGACTAACACTCCCATGTTTTGTGTGGGATTTTGAATTGGGGTATGTATTTTTCTCCCTCATAGTCTGGAAACTATTTTTAATTTGGCCACGCTATTGGCTAAATCAAATTCCAGATTCAAATCTCTATTAAGAAGTTAAAAAAAAGAATAATAGACAGCTTTGTTTGGGAATCAACTCACTAAACATGTCTTACTGACTCACACCTGGGTGTTGAAACTTAAAGAATTAATTAAAATTCTAAACACCATACAAAGAGTTGTTCAATGGATGTGCTAACATTTGATTGATACCTAACAATGCTCTAAATAAATCTAAATTAACTTGGTAGTAATACTTATAGCTGTATGAATAACATTTTTACAATTTTCTATGCTAATAATTATTTTCAATCAGATGCACTAACATTAGAAAATATAACCATTAGTCTTACATATTTTGATTTTGATAACACTGTTAAATAGCAACAATTTCAAAAACAAAGTAATGGCATAATACATTATACAACTAGTATTTTGGAGAGTTTGTGATTAAAGTTTCATTTACTTAATAGTGATGTTATTTTTCACTGTTTGATCCAGAAAACTGGTTGAAACTGTAAGTATATATGTATAAAACCTTTTTTTTAAATACAATACAAGATTTTTCTACCTTTAAAATTATCTTTTGATTTATTTCCAATAAAAGAATACAGCTTTGAATGATATTACATTTAAGTTACAAGAACATTTTGAAATACACAGAATGTTGTATAATTAAACAATGAAAAGAATGATTAAATGAATAAACTAGGTCATAATATAAACACTGTTCCCACCTTCTTCCCAGCTCGCTCCATGATGAAGACTACCTGTCCATCTGCCAGGGGCTGGTTTGTATCATTGTCAATTACATTGCTGATCAGCCATGGAAATGTTGTCTGTTTAGCAAAACTAGACAGATTGTCCACCCCAAAATCTGAAAATTCATTTTCTTCAAAATTACTAAGGATTTTACAGAAAAAGCTTAAGTTAGACTTAAAGACACCTACTCTTATTTATTTTTGAATGAATTTATAATAACAAAATTTATTTATTATAATTCAGAACATGTTTTGGTATGTCAAATTGGAGTTAGAAGATCTATGTAAAAAAAAAAAGTGGGATTATGTAATACTGTTTTCCACAATAAACTGAATTTATAAGGAAAGTATCACTACATATGCTCCAATTCCATAAGTTGTTAATAAAGGCTAATGTAACTTCCCCATAATGAACCACCTATCAGAGTAACACATGTACCAAGAAAACATTATGATCTTCTACTACAAAATACTGAACTCAAAAATTAAATATGAGAGTACTAATCTTATATTTAGCTAAGCTCAGTGGGCTATAATATTGTATGCTTATTCTTACTTTTCATTAGAACCCTCTGCACTAATTCATTAAATGTACTTCAATAACATTAACAAATAAAAGTTCAGGATATCATAACAAAAAGAATGAGAAAACAGTATAGCATAAATTTCATTAAATATGACATTTAGGATAGGTTGCCAACTGCCATAAAACACAGCATTGAGTGAAGTTTCAATGCTCCTATATTTATTTTCCCATCATTTCTTCTTTATTGAAGACACAGCCTAGCAGTCAATAATTAAAGGTCAAGTAATCTTTGTAAAATTATCAAAATCAAGTAAAGCAGTTAATAATCTTGTATTAGTATACATTTTAACTCCACCTCTATGAAGACAATGTCTAGATACTTGTGGGAGACATAATCAAAAAGCTTGAAAATGAACCCGTAAAAGTGAGGCAGACAGAGGTACACGACTTCTGTGGTAACTGAAAGTGGCTGACAATTCAGCTCTGTAGCCTACAATAGAAGCAGACAAGTCCCAAGGTACATGAAAAATAAATAAATGAGGAAATGAAGCAGGCTACTGTGAAGTTGGAGAAAGACAAGAAATAGAATTCAGCAGAAACTAAAAAATATTAAAGCATAGACAATAATGCAATGTCATTCTAAATGCATCAAGTATATGAAGACCAAATCATTGGCACAACCAATGAAATATCAGTCAAGAGAAAGATGTGATGCAAATGTAGCCAAAGTAGAAAAATCACAGCATTGTGAAATTAAGACCCACCCTGCCTCTTGATATATATATCACCACATTCAAGTTTTCTGTGAATACTAAAACACAGCAGCGTCGTTAAAAAGGCAGGAGCTTCTGACATCCATGTTGAACAGCTCAAAGCTCCAACAGAATGATGTGAGGATGGGATATCTGAGAATACTACAAACCTTAAAGATGACTATCTCCCAATATACATCACCACAGACCTAGAGAGAAGCATTGTGAAAAGATCCAGATCTGGAGAACTTAAAATAAAAGAGGAAACTCACAAATGAGCTACACTTGAAGGTAATCGAGAGTAGTATGAGAAATTCCAATAAATAACAGGTCTGACAATAGACTACATGAAGGGGCATGATCCAACTGATGATGTCTCAAGTAAGCAGAGAGGATGTGTTTGGCAGATGGAGAAGTATGTGCACCCAAAACTCAATGGATTACAGTCAATGAAGAAACAAGAGTTATCAAGGTTATTATAACTATAAAAATTCTTAGTTCAGTGTCACTATCCAGAAAAAGTTATATTAATGTACTTTGAAACTGCTAAGAATAATGTTTTTAATAAAAAACATTTAAACAGAAAGATTAATGAACCTAATGAAAATATTATACTTCTTCTAGTGATTCATTCTCCAAATATACATTGATATTTCATTTGTTAATACACAATTAAAACAATTAATAGATAAAAAATTGAAAGATGTATTCAGAGATAATAACATTAATTTACCAAAATGACAACCTAAAAATGTGTATGGATTATTAAATAAACCTAGAGATTTTTATAAAGAAATAACTGTGTTTTATGTAATTTAGGTTACATGAAAACTACCAAAACAATAAAGAACAATAATAAAGAAATTTTATTTTTCATTAATAACTCATTTAATTGCAATTCTAAGCATGTATCTTTCAGAACGTGTAAATTGTGGTGAATTCTATATTGCTGAAACAGATAATTTAGGACTAGAAATAAATGTAGATAAATTCCATGTTAGAGGTCCTGAAAAAAGCCTACTGTAAATATTTTAATGAATGTATTTTGAAAAAAAAATTACAATTCTGAAAGAATCATATTTTTACATTTTTCCCAATTTGGGCATGTAATATGAAACATAAAAGATTATTTTTTGAAAAATATTTTATACATTTTTTGGCACCACTTTAAATACATAGAAGTAACAGAGCAGAAGTAACTGGTTATATAAAAACCATGAAAACTGTTACTAAGATTTACAGAAAAGACAATAAACTAAGAAGTATGATGTACAAAATTATTGAATAAATAAATTGCATTTCTATAATAACAAGAAAAATTATAATTAGAATAAGATTCTAATTTAAAATGAAAAATATATTGACTAATTTTATTCATTTGTAAGCATTTTTAATGTACTAAATTTATACATGGAGTGTATTATATGTTTGTACATTTGGAAAATATGTATTCAATTTAGATTATTTAAGTTTAGTTGAAAAATGGTATTTGAATGTTTCTGTTACAGATGCTCAGTAAAATTATATCCTGAAGAGTGATCATTAAAGTCATGAAGTCGGTTGAAGAATTTAATAAAGGAGAGGAAAAATAGAATGGAATATATATTGAGAATTTCTTCAAGTACACATGAAAATAATACCTGTTATGTTCAATAAATTATTAAAATTACAATTTGAGTTTGTACTTTTCTAGGTATAGCAAATTAAACCTACAAAATTACATTTCCAGAAGGTTTGACATCCGATTCAAAATTTCACCATACTTTTACACAGTTTATATATTTAGCTGGAGAAAAATAAAACTATCCAATTGGATGATTGTTATAAAACTTTACAGCTTATAACAGTCAAATTAGTTTCTTTTCACAAATTGTTAAACTTCGGCCAACTTAAGATTTTTCTGTTAGTTTAATTAGCATAATTTGATGCAAGACAAAATAATTTAATAAACATTTGTTATTGCAGTTATATAAAACAGAAAACTTAACATAATAAACAGCATTACATTGTCATGGCTGATAAAGTACATTAATTATATAAATTAGTCAAAAACACTAAGTAATTCTGAAAAACAGTTAACTGACATATGAGTGGTTACTATCAATCTGACAGCTACACAGGTATATGTACACAATGATTACAGAAATAAGTTATTATGTGTTGACCTTTTCTGCTATAGCACTAATGAAATGTTTGTCTCCCAAATAAAAAGTTAACCAACCAAAGTCATGGTTTCCAAACACAGCACAATGAACACCAAAAGCATTCAGGGCAGGTATCATCTGCTCTCCTTTTGTGAAGGTACTCACTAAAATGGATGAAAAAAAAAAAATTTAATTTAACATAAATACATCAGTCTATAAAATTCAAAGAGAACCTTAAATTAAACAAATGTTTCTTATTTTCACATGCATGTATCAAAATCTTAAACTTTTCTTTCTCCTAAAAATAAACAAATGAAATTGAAATATGGAAACAATTGCAAAATTAAAGTTTACTTACTCCATATTTTACATTGAAAGAAAATTCTAAATTCACACTTTTCCAAAACATCTATTATGAGTCAGCATTCATTCGAGGGTCTAATTAATGCATTTTAAACCAAAAATAAAATAGCAGAACAATTCAAAATTATCACATAAATTAATTCTTCCCTAAGTAACTATATCAAGATATGGACCATTATATTTGTTTTCAATATTTTTAGAACCAATTGTTTTATTTAATTTGATGAACCATAAGTTTCAATTATCTAACCTTGAGTTCAACCTAGAACTCCCTTCTATTAACTTTGATTTATCATGAGCTACCCTATGGAACTCTAAAATTAAGTAAAAACCAAATAAAAAAACAATATTTAGAATTCATCAAAGAATTGAAATTCATGTAACTCTTTGGTCAGGTAATGGAGATCCACAAAGTACTTATTATATCTAGAACCCTACATACTGTAGTCAATTACAGCATTCAAAAATTTATATCAAAAGTGGAGCTTGCTGAATCCCAGATGCTAGCTCACCATGGCACCTAGATATCTGGGAATTTTTATTGATTTTTTTAAATAAAAAAGGGGTGTTTTTTGTATATATAGAAATACTTGAGACAATTACAAATCACAGAAAAGATTGATACCACAATTGAATTTCAAATGAAATTGAAATATTGTAATGGAAGTCTAAACTGAGATGATTCTTAAAAGATTTAGGATTCAGATGTCTAACCACCAGCTGATAGACATGCATTGGCAAGTAGGCTTTTGTTTTCCAAGATAGCAACTTGACATTAAAAAATTCCATGATCCTTATGTAATTTTACATCATTCAGAAAAAATTGTGTGGTTGGTTCACCTTCAAAGCATCATAAAGATTAAATTGCACAAAAAACAGTGTGTTTGTGTGTATTTTGTTTAGATCTAAAATACATAACTCGCACAAGATTGAAACTTAGGTCACAAATGTTTTTGGGGCAAGGTAAGAATCACCCCTTTGCTCCTCACTTAGTTAAATACTTTCCTAGCTCCTATGATGTATTGCAGGATCCTAAATGTCAGAGATGTATGGAAACTTCTGCTCAAGATTCATAAAATAAGGATAAACAAGGCTTGACATTTGTTTTGTAAATGGCCACTCATCCTGTAGTGCAAATGATATAAAAGTTTTACTCATCTTACACAAATTCTACTTGTTCTCAAGGTGTTTCAAACAATGTCATTTTATGTAAAGAGTAGCACAGTGAAAACAATAAACTACCCTTAATATTGTATTTTGTTTTATTAAAAGAATTACTAGGTTATAATAAACATGGTGAAACTTTAAACACTGACACTATTTTTAACAGAATTTTTTGAACATTTTCTATAATACTGACCCTTTGAATTAACTACAAATCAATGCAGGACACATATAAAAATGATATGCATCGTATGCAGAAAACCAATAATCAATTGACATTTAGACTTCACATTCCAAATGACATTACATAAATAAAGAACAAACAAAAGGTTAGAATAAGCCATGAAAAATGTGAGAAAATGGCAAGTTCAAAGGTGTACAAAGATGTTATGAAATAAGGACTATAAATTACAAAAAATGTAGTGACTGCTGGAATGTTTTTGATCCAAGACATGAAAATAGACTGGCATGACTATATAAATGAATATTGATGGATTTCTCAGTAGAATGTATTGACCCTCTTGTAAAAATGGACTTTAAAACAGAATCATGGCCCTAATTACTGAGCTATTTGTTTTTGTTGTGCATGGTAACAACATCACTGGCTGTGAAGATGAAATACACATACTGATACAGTGAGAAATAAATTTTAGAACACCAAACCTTTTTTCTGTTTCTTATAATCAGCATTCTCAGAAACCCCAAAAAATCCTTCTTTTTGCTCATTAAACATGTCATCCCAAAATACTAGTCCAATTTCCTCTATTAACAGGATTTCTCTGAAATCATTTATCACCATTTTCTTTTGTTCATAAAACCCATTCCTTAACACCTATCTTCCCTTCTCTTTTTATCACTTTCTTTCACCTAGTAACAAACACAGAATTCTCAATTCTTGCTCATCTTGTATGAATTCATAAACATTTATCTCATAATAATAGCTTTGACTTTTATAATACATTGGTTTCAGTAAGTATAAAAATGAAGTTTTAAACTTTTTACAATTTTCCTCGAAAGGTTTTGGACTTTACTCATATGGGAAAGGGGGGGGGGGTAGACCACTTTTACCCTTAATATTGATAAAGATTTATGTGGTCAAGCCTATCATTTGTTATAATGTTAGGCTTGGCCATCTTGCCCCAGTACTTGTAATAGTTAATATTAGCTCAGCATTGTATGCATCCACATGATTTTTTTGGATGTCACCTAGAAACAAGTGGGGTTCAGCTGTTCTGTTTCAACAGGGGCCAAAGGTTGTTTTTATTAACATCATAGTTGAGTACATTCTCAGTAGCTTCCAATGCGTGATGCAAGAAGTCCTTTATGTAAGTAAAAACCCCATTCTAACCAATCACAAAATTAGATGGAAAAGCACTGGTTCATTAGGACATCATCCATTGTTTACCTAGAAATAAAGGCAACCAATGTGAAGAAGTGTCATTCAATCATCCATCAATATTTGCTTGATGTCCCTTAAGTTACTATAAATTACAAAAAACTGTGGTGACTGCTGGAGTGTTTTTGACCCAAGACATGAAAGTAGACTGGCATGATTGTATAAATGAATATTGATGGATTTCTCAGCAGAATGTATTGACCCTCTTGTAAACATTTCAATACCTTGCAAAATATTTCAATAAGCATTTTGGAATCTTTGTATAAAAGTAATAAATCTTACATTTTCTTTATATAATTTTAAACTGTCCAATTATACAGTTTGTTTTTTCTAACAAAAATTACTTTTCTGTTATAATTTGGCCTTTATTATTCAAATATTGAAATAAAACCAAATACAACATAAAGGTGTAATATTAATCCAACATTTATTTCCTATCATTACAAAGCATTTATATATACGTATATAAAGAAATCATCTTCTAGCTGAGAGATGCTTGGTTTTTATTTCAGTGAGTCATGTGCACAGTGTTACTCAATATACTGATGTTCAGCTGTATAATAACATACATTCCTTCCATTTTTGATATTTTGCCAGTTTCTTTTCTAGTTGTAATCTTTGGTGTCCTGAGACTTCTATATAATCAACAAAGGCTATGCTTCGGATTTTTTTGCATTTGTTACAAAAAGAAATAAAGCCTTCTAGAAATCCAAGTTTCCGGCAAACTGAAAAAATCCTCTTGACACTACCTGTCTTATGTTGCAACAGATGTGTCAAAATAACTTTTTTTTCTACAGTTACATTTCTGGCAAACTTCCATAATCGTTTCTATTCAAAAACACAATAAAAAACAGCCTTCAGAATGATTTGTTTTAAACAGCACATAGCTTCAATATAATAATCCATATCTAAGTTAGGCACACAGATGTGAATTTTAGCTAAAGAATTTGTGACTTACAATAAGAGATAAACCTACATGGAATTAAATCATAGGCCTACCTTACACAAATCTTAATTCTTTAAAAACAAAAACATATAGATGTGTGTGTGTGTATGTTTGTATACATGAGTGTGTGTGTGTAGGTAGGTATAAAACAAAATATGTTCACATCATATCTATGTACACACAACATGGTTAAGCTATATTTAAGCAATTTTAAATAACTACATGAAAAGAGAAAACAAAATTAATAAATCAGAGCACCTACAGTCAATACATAAAAATCAGGTAACACTTGAAAACTAATCCTTCTAAAATAGATTTGTATCAGTGCCAAGCTATTTAGTCTTGTTCTCACATTGAGAAAGCGTGCTTCACCAAAAACAAATCTTTTCACCTCCTCTGTGTAGGTCTCTCCTCATGTTCTACTACTTCCATTATAGCAGCAACCCAAATAGATAGAAAAAAAATAGCACAAAAAACAGCAGTCTACAAAATAGGGTGCACCTCTGTTTATAAAAATGTTTTCAAGTAATACAAATAATGATTGTAGGCTATGCATTATTAATAGCTCTAGTTATTTGATTATTTTCTTATAAAATTTTCGTATCAATACCAACTATGAATATTATATAATTATGTCTTCTTAATTTTCAGTATTAACCCCAGGTGTTAATGTTCATTGTTTATTACTTATTTCTTCATAAATATTCAATAACAATTATGATTGGTAATGTGGTTGTTTGATTATTAAATCTTCTAAAACAATTAGTATCAATTATGACTGATAAGTTATTTAGTAATAATATCTTCAGAATGTATGGTATTAATCCTAATCACTATTGTCTGGAAAATATATAGAAGTTTTCAGAAATGTTTAGTACCAAGCACAATTAGTAATTCTTGTCATTTGATTACTACAGATTCAAGATTGTATCAAGCCTAATGCATAAAGTAGGTTTTGGTTATCTTATATTAAAAAGTGTTTCATACAAAGCATAATAATTCATGGTAAAAAACACCAAGAAAGTTTGTATTAATGTTTAATTTCATTCCTATACTAAGTATATGACCAATTAATCCCTAATGAAAATATACTGAATTAATTCCAGTGAGAAACAAAGTACCAGTCTGCTATAATTTTACATTTGTAAATTAATAATTTATACAGTAAACTTGTACATATATTTTGCCTTAACTTGTACAAATGCTCTTAGTCCATTATAAGACAAACTCTTTCCTGTATGAAACAGTCACATCATTAATTCTCTAGACTTTCTTCAGATACACTATACTGTTGTGTAGCATGCAGTGCTGAACATAAACTTTCAATATTAATCACAAGTGGTAGATGTACAGTGGTAGTTTATACTGTTGCCATGGTAAAAAGAATCAATATTTCATTTTGTGTTTGATTTTGGAGGTTACTTCTTCAAGGTTTTAAATTCTAGGTTATTCTGAAGACTACTACAAATAATGAGTGCATGTATCTTTAGCTAACAAAAACAGTATTCATATATTTTTATCTTTTCAGTAACTTCTTATAATACATTATCACAATGATTTAATCATGTTCCAGTGCATGTTGCATGCTCTGATGTATGTAAAATTTGGGATTCACCTACAACCTTTTTTTTATTATGATGATCACAAAAACAACTATTTGAATAGTATGATTATATTAGTGTAATTTTCTTATACCAAACAGTATTTAGTTCAATATGCTTTGGTGTGTATGTAAATGTATATATAAATATATATAAATTCTAATGATTGCCTTAATTCCAGGAAATTAATTATGCAAAAACTACATTTTAAGGTCTTACAGGTAATTATCACTTATTTGATATATTTCCAATTCTTATTTACTATTAAATTATTAAATTTTTCAGAAAAAAACATCTACATATATAATGTTTTTTTTTTCTTACAGCAATCTCATTCACTTACTTATTGATGGAGCAAAAATATCACCACTGAACAGAATCATTGGATCCAAGTCACTAAAACTCTTTAAAGCAGTACAGAACCTTGTAGCTCCACCCACTGGTTCTTGGGGCTGGGGTTCCACATTGTAACAATCATTGAAATGGAGAATGGTCACAACAGCTTCTTCTGCTGGCATTCTGCCTTTACTGATTATGCACTCGACTAAAGCAAGTGCAAGACTGATAAGTCTGAAAATTGTTAGCTGAAAGAAAAATAATACTTCTAAATAAACAAAACTTATCTAAAATCAAGCTCTATTGAGCAAAGTATGTTAAAATGTAGAAGTATAAAGGATATGTGTGAGAAGGTAAAAAATATACTTATGAATTAGTTAAGCATCATTTATTATTTGAAGATCAATATAATTTTCACAGTTAAGTCACTAACATACACTGTGCATATTCCTGACAAAGTCAAAATATCAGTGTTGTGATGAATGATTCAGTGACAACCTCTGTGTTCACTGATTATCATATGCAATACAAAATTCAATCTGTTTTGGATTACTTTGAAGTACTTGCTGATTTTAAAGTAAAATGTGAATTGTGGAGAAAATTAAAATTTATAAGTTGGTAAATGGACAGCACCTTTTACTACTCCAATACACAGTCTGTAAAATAAACATGTTCCAGGTTACAAACATTTTTAAAGTAACAAAATTACAGTCACCTAGATATCTGGTCATGCTCAACAACAACAATCTTGTTAGTTTCAAAGAGTGCTGGATTTTCAAAATGCTGCTCTTAATGTTCAGCGATATTGAGGATGTTGGAATATCTAAGGAATATATGGTGAATTGAAAATAAAATGTTCACCACCCTAACATGAGATAATAGAGCAAATATTGTGAAAGGTTCTAATGATGTTGGATTATCAAGCAAATCATGTTTCCTCCCTACATTACACCTTGTGATCATGTGTACTCTGTAAACCCAGCAAGCTACAGTTGATCTCATAATAGTCTGTAGAAAGGCTGATACACATTCAAAATTAACAGCTATAGATAATAATTTAAATATGCTTCAAAAAACTTCTACAAAATGTACTTCAACATATTACTTCCTTGAAAAACTTTTAAAACAAAAAAGAACAACATGCTTTTATGCCACTGACAACATCATTCCCAACCTCAACAACAATTAATGGTCCCTACTGGAAAAATGTTTAATATTGCTAAAATTATTTAATGAAAGAAATTCCTAAAAACATTAACTTCACAGGCGCAACTATCTCAGAACTTATCCCAACTGTGACTACTCTTCTCTTCATCACTTTGGTAGATATTTTGTGCTATAAGCAATAAAAACAGAATACAAAACAACTGAAATTTCATCTAAGCAGCTTTATTGGATACATATTTTAAAACATTATTCAAGCCTTTCTAATAAGAAAACCCACTGCCCATCACAGTGACTAATTATCAATTATTTTATCACTCACCACAAAAAACTAAATGGTTATTCTTGACACCTACTCACTCTTAATTCTTAATAAACCAATAAACACACACATATTAATGGTGAAAACAACTGCACATGAAAAAAAAAAACCTTTACTTTAATTGTATTATTAATGTAACAGCCATTATTTCCATAAATAGCTATGTTAATGATATAGATTTGGTCTCTAATAATATGAATATCATTCGCTTTACTGTAGTTGGTCCTATCTTTCGTTTTGCAGCAATTCTATTTAAACAAATGTTTTACAATCATTTGCTAATGGCCACTTGTGGATGAATGGCAGAGTGTCATGAAACTTATAACCAGTAGTTTATTTCTCTGAAAACATGTAAACTGGACTATGGTCAGGAATGAAACTGTATGATGTTGCTTCTTGGACTCAGAACTAATTATAAAAGGCAAAGAACTTGTGTTTTCAAAGTAGGTTTATTTCTGAAACATTTGATTATCATGAGATATATAGTTACTACTAGCTAAGTGGCATATGGTTAGAACCTCCTAATCTAAAAATACAATACCACCAATAGGCATTTAAAATTCTATCCAGAAATGCATTTCATAAAATACGACACTTTTCTCAATATATATTCTATAACAAAACTATAAAGTTTCTGAAATACTTGCACATTAATTCTCAAACTCTATGATCAACATCACTACTTTCTTAATATTTTGCTTTGTCATGATTTGTATTTTTGACAGTAAAATAGAAAGAGCTTACAGCCGATTACCTCTGTTTACATCACTCTCAAAACAGATAATTTATGTACATCAGACTGACCAGTAGCTTCCATCTCTGCCAATCAACTATATTTGGAAACAATCTTATAGCACTTACTGTTTAAGAAACATTGATTATACAAAGAGCAACAGAACCATGTAGTGAATTAATCCAATGGAGAGAGCACTGACACTGCCAATTTTACAATCAAATAGGGTTGAAGACAGAGGTAGAAGAAGTAACCTAGATGAATCTTCACTCTCGGCACAACTGTGAAAAGTTTACACCAAAAAACATGACTCATTCTGAATTGCTATAGTGAAATATTTGCAAGCAAATAGGCCATGACAAAGAAGTTGCTGTTGCCAGATAAATTAGTTTGTATTTATCTCTACCACTTTTAAAGCAGCAATTTAATCCATTATTGTGATTAAAACAGAAATTTCCAATAATCTACCTCAGATAATACAAAGATGCTTATCAGCTCCAGTCAGTACAACTGGGCAATTAAATCAATTGTTTGATATAACTGATTACCTATGAGCATCATTTACGGTCACGTACGATAATCAGTTAATCAAAATTATGATTAAATTCATGAAAGCACAAAAATAACCAACTATTCTAAATTAGTGTTTCCTATTATTACTGTTTCTGATTATTCCAACTATCTAAGTTATCAAAATTTTGCCATTATGAATTCTCATTACTATTTTCAATTAATTCAAGATTGTTCAGCTCAACTGATTAATATCATGTCTCAAAAATAATCAACTAATTATAATTAGTGTTTCTGATTATTACTAATCTGGATTATTCCATTTATCCTAGTTTCATGTGAGAATGATCAATCGGATGAATGTAATCAATAAATGAGCCTAATGATTAACTGATTATTCAAATCCACTTATATCCACTCTACTAGTTAGCAGAGTATACAAGGAGCACCTGCTCTCAGAAAGCAGAAACATTAATTAAACCATTGTTCCACAAAATCCAGAGTGGTTATTTCTCTTACATAACTATTTCAAACTCCATAACTTGAAAGTACTGAAGAAGAATATCACAGGGAAGAATTCTAACAAGAAACGTAATACTGCAGTGCATCTTTAATGAGAAACTTAATACTGCAGTGCATGTTTAATGAGAAACTTAATACTACAGTGTCTTCAATAAATAAGAAACTATATTTAATATAATGTACTTATGAGTGTAATTTTTACAAGAATGCAAAACAAAAATACAATAGTTGTCCTCTGTTACCATTTCCATTACAATGATAAACACAGCTTACCCTTAGAGCCAGGACTCTTCCTTCCATTATTGTCTGGTTGTTATGTAAACAGTGCCTGTTTCCATTAGGAAGGAAATAGGGTCAAGACTGAAAACTCATGTCTACATACATGATCTGATGCAGGTTAGGCAATGCAAACCCTTCTTTCAGGCCATTTAATACACTATCTCTTCTTAAGAACCTTCATTCAGTTACAGGTTTAGCACTAGCTTTAGTGTGACTTACAAAATTTTACCAAGTGGGTGTTACTTTCTACCACTTCAGCTGCTGTATTTTGTATTTAAATGGACCAACTCATTGGACACAAGGTGAGGTCTTGTCCAGATAAAGCTGAGTGGCTTTCCTGCTGATGACATGTACCAAAGCCACACACAATCTCCACATTGGTACATTCATTCCTTTGCATTTTGTTATAGCACCTCTGTTGTTGTAAGGTGGCCTTTTATAGCTGTTGGTCTGCAAACTCATGCATATTTAATCACTCCAAGTATTCATGTGAACATTGTGGGATGTCTATTCTAGGGGGGAGGGCCTTAGATCATCCCTAGGGGGAGAAAGACTTCCCACTCAAACACTATGTCCTCAAGACTCATTATAAGTGTAAATCTCAGTCAGTTTGGTCAGGATTAAAAAAGATAAACATATGCTTTACAGTCTGTATTATTCATGCTACTAAAATATCAGACTAGGATGACAAGACAAAATATGCATCTTCACCACAACCAACATTCTACATTACTCAGAAAACAGATGGTTGTTAAAGTTAGCTACTTGATCCATGTGGATCTCTTCAGGTGCTATTGTTATCCAGTGCTCCACCAATGTATAAGTCATTGACTGTGCTGATGTATCAACCAATGAATAAGTCTTGGCCCACTTTGTGAAATAACCAATGACCAGGAGTATATACAGGTGACCTTGTTCCATCTCTGGAAGTGGACCAACAATATCCAGGGTTATTCTCTGTAGGAGACAGCTAATATCTCTCTGCTGTTTATGCTAGCAAAGAACAATGGTACAGAACACACTCCTGCACTTATAGTTACTTGTACAAGTTCCACAGGTTACATGCCTTTGTACTACATCCTTAATCTGAGCTGGTCATGCTTTCCTTGCTGTACATCAAGGAGCAACCATGTTAGATCTGGATACTTCAGCGCTCTTCCTGGAGTTCCTGAAGTATTAATCATGGCATCCAATAACTAGTGGAAACTCCTTCTGTATGGCTTGTCATCACACTGACAGAAGTTTTATTTATTTCCATAAGGTGTTTCAATGAACTGACAGGGTTTCCAAGTACAGTGAGATAATCATTCTGCGTTTACAATGTTGTGGGCCAAAGCAATAATGTATGAGTAAATTATATTCCTGCAGCACTGTTATGCGGTCTGCTATCATCTCTTCAGGGGTTTTGAAGTTCATCAACCATTCCAGCAATGCATAGTCCACTCATACAGTGAGCTTTCTACCATACAAATAATGCTGATAGTGTTTTACAAAGACCACAAATGCAAGGAGTTTTTCTTTGACATGTAGTCTCCGTTTTTAGAAGCCACGATCATATGACTGGCATGCATGATTACATGTTCTACTTGATCTTGGAAGTATGATAACACTGATCCAATTCCACTATCATTGAGAACTTTATCTAATAAGATCTCACAACCTTGTCAAAAATATGCCAACACTAGGGCTTCTATTATAGCATGCTTCAACAAATGGAATACCTGCTCACATTCCTCACTCCATCCCAAGGGTGTCTCCACTTTAATGAAAGCCAATAATGGTGAGGCAATCTTGCTCACAAGCCAATGAAAATAGGACACAAAGCTTAGGAAACTGTGTACTTCCCAACTGGTGATACGTTTAGGCCAATCTCACACCACAGCTATTTTCACAGGATCCATGGAGATTCCTTCTCCACGTACAATATGTATATGTGTGTGTGTGTGTGTGTGTGTGTGCATGGATGCACATTTTCCTGGTTTTAGCTTCAAACCTCTCTTCTTTACCTATATGAATATAATTTTCAGCTTTTCAGACATAGACTTGAATATGTGACTAAACACTAATGATGTTAGAAAAACACGCAAGTTCAAGAAGTCTTGATAGAAATGAATAAAAACCCTATAACCTGAGCACTTTCGAAAGGTAGATCTTTCTTTTTCATTAGTCTCTCAAAGGTACCAGATGTATTATACAAGCTGAATGGCATAAGATAAAACTCATACAGGACATCCTTCATGCTGAAAGCAGTCTTAGGCCTGCTCTTATCATTCACTCAACTGACCAGCATCCAGGTGCCAGACCTCATGTACTGAACCACTGGGCCCCTTTTAAAGTGTCCAGACAAGTGGAAAAGCAAAAACATGTACATTCATCTAAAATTAATACAGATCCTGGGCATACTTTCCATCTCCATGATAGTCACTTTTGGAGGCAACTAAGCACACTCTTAGGGCATTATGATCCTTCATTTAACATCCACAGTACCTCAGTATGGGGTACATCCAGAGAAGTCTGTGTGGTGGTAGTTTAATCAGATGTGCACCACTTGTACCTGTGATGCTGTGTGACTGTTGACTCAACTGGACATCTGGTCTCACAAATATATCAGCATATTCAACCAAAAAATCACTAAGATGCTGCCTCTGCATTGAGCCCAGATTTTCTGCACAATCATCAACAAGCAACTTCGGATGTGTTATAACTGCTTTTGGACATAGCGTGACAGATGCAATGCTAGCATGACTGATAGCCTTGGTTACTTTCCCTTACTGTGCCAGTGAACATTCCAGTGTAAAGCTGGATAACTAATTGTCAATAATTGTAGAACAAAATTAGGATTTGGCTCTTCCATAGAAAAATAACTACCCAAGCTATTTCACGCAGAGGCTCTATAAATGCATTACACACTTCATTTCATTTGTAGTACATCACTTGTGTATATGAAATACTGTGGCTTCTTCTCCCAACTGTTTCTGGTTTTGATCTAATCAGCACTGGATAACTCTATAATGGTAAATCAGTTCACCTGTTTCATGGGCAAAACTGACTAACAAGCTTTGCAATACCTCTACTCCAAGCAAGCCTATGTCAGAAATGACTGCCTTCATTTTGTGAGCAACATCTTCAAGACAAAATAAGAGAGAGAGTCACCTCTCTGTTCATGACTTATTTATCTCCATTAACGAAAACAGTTTGTATAGATTAGCCCAAATTGTGGTTTCACTTAGCCTGCCTGATATATCATGAGAGATTCCAGTGTTATGGCCATTCCTGTATCAAGCAAGAACTCTTATCTTGTACTCTGACAGACACATATCAAAACCCACCTATCCTTGAGAGAGCTGAGCTGACCACTAAATCTTTCAGTAAAAGCTGTTCGATGCACTCTCCCCAAGTCAGTGGTCATGTTCAACTTATATGATGTCAGTGCTTGGGTAGGGTGATCTGTCTGAGATAAAGCTATTGCATCTGCTGCTACAGTCTACTTTCTCTCTCACAACTTGTTCAAAATTACTATTTTGTATTGCATTACCACAGAAATTGCCTAAGTAAGGGTAAGTAGGTCTCTCACACCCAGGTGGTGTTTCATCATTTCATTGGGTATCCCTTTCACAACTTGTCTGCAAAGATATCCTTGTGATCTGCTGATGCCAATACAAGATAAGCCTTACCTTGAAAATGGTGCAGGTAATCTATATAAGCAGTCAAACTTTCTGTATCACCCTTCTTCTGAGATTTGAACTTAAATTGCTCTATTTTCCACTGGGTCAAACCTCCAGTGCAACATTATAATGACTTTTTTGCACTTTGCTCAAGCACTCAATGGAGTTTGGGGCAAACCATTTAAGCTCAAGACCAGGCACTGCACAGCCTATTCTGAAATCCAGCCATTTCAAGCAGTTATCTGCCTGAAATGCTTCAAGAAATGGTCTAAGTCCTTCTTCACTGTACTCTTGAATGATGAGGTGGTGATCTATTTTGCATGATTCACAGGACCTGGGATCATGGCAACAATCTTTTGCTTACAATTTCCTAGCCATCATCTGACTGAGCTGTCCTTGAATTCATGTGCACAATATTGTAGGCACTTTGACTCTCATCTGAGTGGTTAATCCCAAGTCCAGAATAACATTGAAATAGGTTATCACTGGCTCCATGCAACTCCAGGCTCTTCAGTGATCCATGGTTGCCTTGGCAGTATACCTTCCAGCTTGTACAAGATCATAATTGCTCTATGGTCACCTACTTATTTGGTTCCCACTGTATCACCTGCCAGTGAGATAACTCTTGTTAATAATTACTGTCAATTAACAGTACTTTCAGTGTCTCTTCAGTATTCTTGAATGGCTTTGATGAGAGCTGGGGTTGGGTTACTCTGGTTGGTAAAGTTATAAGAATCCTATAAAAACCACCACATTCAGTCTCACGCTTGTGTGACATAACACCACCTCAACAATTATGTCTGGCCATTCTCATTCAAGCATAGGGAATGCCATAACCTCAAGATATCACCTGAGTTACCACTGAAGGATTATTGAACACTGTGCAGCATTAGAGCCATGTCACCTATCAACAGAATAGGTGTGACCTCAATGGAATGACAAGGAAAAAAGCCAGATATAATGACATCAACTTAACATTCATGACCATGCTGTATGTTAAAACTGCACATACTCAAAAATAACTACTAAATTCAGAATAATACAAGAAGATAGAAACACATTATATTTAAATACCACAAAAACATGTCATTTAGATATATCTTGTGGCTTTGGCTGGTCACCATTTAACAATGTTTTGAAGGAAAATACAATTGATGCTTCTTTTTTTTCAGAACGTGAATGAAATATCAAAAGGAAAAACTCTGTCTTCATTAACAAGCTCTTTAGAAAGATTTCATATCTGAGTTAGCTGAAACATTATGAACATATTTGACTAAACTAAGTCATAAAACACTTTTAAATACAAAGTTTTGTAAATGTTTCAAACATGTAAGCTTGAAACTCAGTAGCACATGCATGTAAAGCTAAGCTATATTATATTTATGCATTAAAACAATTTCATCATAAACATTCATCATCTCTTTATATTACTTGGTTGTCCCCTTAAGTACCTAGTCAAGTTAATTATTTTGTTAAGATATGTACCAGAAAAAAAAAAGTGATTTATGTCTGTATAACAAAGATAATTATATATGTGAACTACTTATATGTAGGTTATTTCCCATAACATGCCATTACAACTACACTCTTGTATTACACACATATACTACATGATTATCATAATGAATGCATTGTATAGAACAATACACCCATTACAAAATAACTAAGTTGTGTCATACACAATGTATGCAATGTAGAATAGAATTTAATGAAAAACTTCATTACAAGTTTCCCACAAAATACCTAGATATTAATAGGCAGCTCTTAATCTAGTAAAACATTGTAGCTTTTATCTTTTCAATAAATCATATTTTTAACAAAATATGATTTATCTTACAAAAAAAGCTATATCTTTAATGAATACTATGTATGATACTATATTCTTCAAATTTTTTACTATTACTTGAACAATTATTGTTCTATTAACTCTGATGGAGCCACAATGACAAAACTTTGTCTGAAAAGTTTTATTATTATCTGAAGAATAAAGGTTATTTTTATCTTTATCACTTAAATAATTTATTAAAAAGAGCAAAATACTTGTATTTATATACACACACATACATCTAAACTTATTAATAGTATACATGTAGCACCTACACAATTCAGAATACTTTTACATATGAGCTTTTAAAGGTAAAGTATTGATAATTAAGAAGTCTCAAATTTCTCTATTTTAGTAACATTTCACTTAGATATATATATGGATGTTATATTTCATAATAATTTGAACAGTGAATCAAACATTACATTTTATTTAAATATCGAGTCCAGTGTATCCTAATCTTTCAAGAAGTTTGTTTTGTCAATTTTGTTTGATGGGTGGTTAAATATTTATGGTTGTTTTCACTTTGTTTCATTTTTTCCATAACATTATGAAATATTCAAAGTATAATATGCCATCAGAAGAATTCCCTTCAAACCTACAAAAACTATACCTACAAAACTGTACCATTCTTCTCTGCAAGAGGTCATCTTTTGAAGTTTTCTATGTGCATGGAAAGAGACTGTTTTCTACTGTTATAGAAATACACAAAAAATTTCATCTAGATATATGGATTCCACACCTATAACAATTTAAAAACCTCAATAATGTCCCCCATGCCCTTCTCATCTCAAGCAAACACATGTCAAGGGCTTTCAGCCTATCCCCATGTGATAACCCTCTAAACCTGAAAGCCTTCTGACAGTTTTTCTGTGAACTCTCTACAACAATTCAACACCCTTTCTTAATAAGCTTACCAAAACTGAACATAATAGTCCAAACAAAGTAAAACAACACCAAAGAGAGTGAAATGCTGACCTAGTTTGACTTGTACTCAGTATTTCTGTGTATACAACCTAAATTCTTGGATAATCTTATTACTAGTTAATGTAAATTGGCTGGAAGGCTTTATATCATGTTATTTTCATTGTGAACTTCACCTAAAACTTTCCCCACAAATTTAAAAAATAATGTTGTGGTAACCAATATGTATAACTTTATCTTTATTAAGACTGACAGGCAAGTTCCAAGTGTTAACCCAGCTCACCAAAATGACCAAATCTCACTGCTTAAATTCAGTATCACATTTTTATCATAGAATGGATTATGTTCAAATATGTCAAATATATATATATATATATATAATGTCAAAAACAAAGGAAAAAAATAGTAGTTATATCTTTATAAATTATCTTCCACTCTAGCCAAGAACAGATATATAGTTGAAATATATATCCTTAAGGTTAAGCGCAGTTTAATAGAGTGATGTACCTACATCCCAGTCAAGAAATTATTAAAATTACATTTCTTGACAATTTTGTAAATCCTATTTGAAAATATGTGGCATGCCCTCTAATGTTGTTCTAAGAGCCAATGAATGAAAGTAAAGGAAAATGTCAATTGACAAACAGTAAATTTTACAAAATTAATTAAAACTATGACTGTTTGAGGCAAATGTATCACTGTTGTAAGTCAATGTCTAATTGTCATACTAGGTTAGATGGTAAACTTTTTATAGTTTTAAATGACATGTAACATTTTCTATTGTTAATTATACTAACTTTTTAACTGAATTAGTATTTTTATTAATGGATTCACTTACCACTGTTCTTTCTTTGGTAAAATCACACAAGTATCTCCTGAATGCTGAAGGTGAGGTAAAGTTTGTGATGTGATGACACCAAGCTTATCTTTGATGCCTCCATTTCCATTGATCAGTTACTTATTTCAAAATTAAAGTATGATTTAAAGACCAAAATGTTGTCTCAGAGAGCTGTTACAACATAGTCTAAAGTTATATGGCTTGTGTTACCTGCAAATAAAACATCTTACATATTAAAAAAATATCTAGCCTGCAAGTGCAACTTTGCAAGATGTAGCACTGGAGGTATTTTATTTTTAAACTTACTAATTTTAAATCACACTTATGCTATTATTTATAAAGAACTTAAGAAGCATGATAAACCAGAATTAGAATGTGCTCTAACGTTATCGTGCTCTACAGTGATATATGAAACAGTAATACTAATATTATTACTAGTTTAATAGAAAACCTATCTCGAGCCTTTCACTTTCAATCTCACTCTCTGTCCAGTCTAGCCTAATAGTAAGTCTAAGTTAATTTCCATTTCCAAGTCTTAACAAATGCTCAAATTCGTCAAAAGCACAATTTCGGTACTGTACAATTTAAAAAGTTCGTTTTTAGGTTTCAGATGTCTATTTTTTGGTGGTTGGTTCAAACTTATTTTCTTAAAATAAAAAAATTTCAATAGTTAAAACATATGATATAGTTCAACGTTAGTAATTTTCGTTTGCACTTCATACTTACGGCTTATGCGGATACCATCTAACCCACATCAGCTGTCTATGCAATGCCGCAATAACGATGTCTTTGCCACCTGGTGTTAACTACTGAAGTCTTTAAATACCCGACTGGAAATTTAAAATATGTTTTTTCTCACATCGAATTACAAAGTGATATACGTTACGACATTCACTTATGCCTAGTTTTAGCTTTGATTCTTGTGAGAACTGGAATGGCTAGCTTGTTTTCAAACGTCGGCGTTTAAAAGTGACGTGGATCATGTACAAATGGGATATGCCATATGTGAGATGCAAGAAATAATGTGTACTGTCATATAACATTTCGTTATTCGTTTTAAGTGAAGGTTTACGTTATCTAAGTGGCTCAAGCAGGTTCATGTATATGAGAACTACTCGTTTTTCTGTTACTTAGGTTCATTAAACGTTTACTGAAAATTTATTTCCAATTTTGCTTGTAATTAAAATGTAAAATGTACAATAATCTTATTCTTTCCGTCACCCGTAAGAAAGTGTGTAAGATATATATTTCTGGATGCTTATATATCTTCTGTACTCGGATTTTGTCACTTGTTTGTCCCTTGTTATTTTTCCAAGGATATACCTATATATGAGATGACTAAGGTTTAACTGTCATAGCGATATGTTTCCCAACACTTTAAATACATAATTTGTTTGGAGTTTGCCAAATGCATTGCTGAAATGGTCGTTTTTATGTGTGTGTGTGTGTTTTTTGTCACCTCCCTTAGTTTATGGTCGACAGTAAAAAATAAGGACAATCTATTTTAAATAAACAAATAAATGAATTACGATGCAAACTATGGATTTCCTGAGCATCTTCAAAACTTTAGTCAGTACAGAGGATTGAGTACGGTTTAGTAAAACGATTTTGAATAGGGTAATTAGCAAGTCACGTGATAACCACAGTCGATATAAAGTTGCGGTAGAACAGTATGTATCACAACTATATTTTAACATTGTTTGGCGATACGTAGATAGTGTGATGCCACCGAAAGTTGAACGCTTTTGGGAAGGGTGTATAAAAGCACATTCTAACGCAACTTATTCACACACACAGACCATAGATATGTGTGGAGGTCGAAGATTCAGAATTTTTAAGATCGATACATCCCTTTTACTTAATGGCATTGGAATACAAAGAAGTTTTAATCAACTTGTGGCACCAAAACCATCCAAAAAGAGAACTACAACAAGTCCTTCCACAACCTTGGTGATAAAAGTGTGAAATCTTTTAATAGGTGAGAATTCGTGAATACGAAGGTCAATGGAAAGAGCTGTTCACGTGCCCTAGGCAACAGTGCACAACATAATCAAGAAGTATCTCCATCTGGAAATTTAGCCAACAGAATACAGGTTTACCAAGATAAGGATTTCAATAATACTTCCCATTCAACCATCGCATACTCAAGCAACTAACTGGAGAACGAAACTGGTATTCATACTATTCTATATGAAGATGCAGTACCCATGGATTTCTGTGTGATCAGATTGTTGAAACGGGTCTTGGGAAACCATCATCCTCTCACACTATATTATTGAAAATAGTAGGAAATAGTGATGTCCTTTTGATATGAAAACTTTATAATAGAGCCTTTTTCTATGGAAGCTATGCTGCAGGACTATTGTCAAGATTTGCGGCCGTCATATAGAGCATGACTGGACGGGGCAAAATGGACTGTAACGATGAGCAGAGCCTCCAAAAGCCTTTCAAGAAAACGCAATCAGCCTCTGAATTTGAATACGGCTCCATCCTACATATGTTTTCTTACAATCCATAAATATTTTACACCAAAGTCAAGCAGTTTTGTAAATTTCGTATACTAAATTGTGTCTATCCTAATTACATGTCAATTCAGAGCCAATTTAAATATCAGCTATATGCATACGAAAAAAAGTTTCATACTGAACCGAAGTTGTTCGGCTAAAATGTTATAAATTGATTGATTAATAAAAGAACCTTAGCTTTTCTAAATCTTTATCTTGTGGTTGGGTTCCTTGTGTATAGTCCATATATCTAAGCTAGCAAATAAAAATGTTCCTAAACGAGAGAGTATGAAACATAATTTAGTTGACCATATAAAATCTGCAATAATAAATGTATATTTACCTTTAAAGAGCCTTCATTTTGGGGGAGGGGATACACATTTTTATATCATACAAGGTATAGATGTCGCATCTTTATGAATTCATTCACACATCATTTATACGTTAGTTTGTTTGTAGCGAAAGTTGCACAATGGGATATCTGCGCTCTGTTCACCACGGAAAGTCGAATCTCTCATGTTATCATTTTAAATCCGTAAACTCACGGCTTACCCACCGAGAGACGTATACGGTTGTACTGTGATACTGAATTATTAATTTTAATTTATATTTATCGGTGTTTTTACTGCTCTTCATTGATGTACACATCAATTATGTCACGGATTTGTTGGTGCATTGACCAATATCTCGGATGTGGTATCCCTCAGTGTTCATGGTTAGTTCTTTCTCTATAATAACAGGATATATATTTAATAATTTATAATATATTTAATACACACATGGTCTAAAACAAAAACGTAAACCTTAGGTTCGATCAGCTTATAACAAATGGTGAAAGCATTATTACTATAGTCAAAATGAACATTCATGTTTTATTATCATAATTGAAATGCCATATTAGCCCTTAAAAATATTCAGCTTTAAAATTTTTAAACATATTGTTGTAAGCCATATTTTCAATGTTTTAATACAGACGTTAGTTAGAAGGTGCATGAGGTTTAGATCTAGTAAATTTGACTAATATTTAGAAAAAAGGTACATTAAAAGTATCAAAATCAGTCAAGAGTTGAGTTGAGTTCATTCAGTGATTGAGAAGCAAGTGAAATATTTAGATCAGTATTAATTATCGCGCATATTCAGTTAGTCGATCGATTAACTGTGAAATTGTACATATATATATTTGTGAATTAGTCGTAGTACCATTAGCGAGTGGATTACTGTTGAAAATGAAAACTTTGTTTGTGAACTTAGGCCTAGAAATATGTAAAAGTGATAGAATTAATAGCCTGTAGCAAACGTTAAGGAAGAAATATATTAATTTGTTACGGTTAGGTGGACTGGACTTCGAAATATTTTCACTAAGTAATCTAAATGAACCCACCGAACGATAGAAGTGAGAGAACACGTTACAACAGTATCTATAGGTAAAATATTTTAATGAAAAATCTATACAAATTGTTGGTTGATTAAATTAGTTTCTTTCATAGTTGGAACATGTTGATATATTTAAGACGAAATTTATTTTCTTGTGGATTCTTCTTCTTTCGCTTTAGTTTCAAAACCTTATATCATTAGCTACATAAAAGCAACAACTACGAGTTGATAATTTAAAAAAGATAATCATATGCCTTCCATGATATAGTAAGATACATAATTTCATATTCAGTATATGGTAATAGGAGATTTTTTCTTCTCCTATACAAAGTCTTCGTGATAACATTCTCTCTAAAATGCTCTCCAGTAGCTCAGCGGTACGTCTGAGGACTTATGACGCTAAAACCTGGTTTACGATATCTGCAGTTGGCAGAACACAAATAATCAACCTATGGTGTAGCTTTTGCGCCATACAATAAACTAATCATCTCCCTAAAATAGTATGGAGGTGGTATACGTGATCAAATATCGAGTTCGTTTTGGTTTTGTTTGTGAAGGCCGAAGTACAATAATCAACATCTAATAGAGCTGGACGTGGTCAAGTTAACGTAATTCAACTGTAAGTTCGACATCTAATAGAGCTGGACGTGGCCTAGTGATCGTAATTCAACTGTAAGTTCGACTTCCAATAGAGCTGGACGTGGCCTAGTTAGCGTAATTCAACTGTCAGTTCGATGGTTCATGTTTCGCGGCCCACTGCCTCAAAAATATGCTCAGCACGTTGGTGTCACGTGTGTTTTATAATATTGATGGTCAAATCCCATTATTCAATTAGACAATAGTAGCCATAGAGTTTGCGGTGAGTTCTGTTGACTACTTACCTTCTTTCTAGTCTGCTGCCCAGTGGCTCAGCGGTAAGTCTGAAAGCTTATAACTCTAAAACCCGTGTTTTGATACCTGTGGTGGGCACAGTATAGATAGATCTTTGTATACCTTTGTGCTTAACAACGAAATAAACAAACACGTCTGCCCCCAGTGGCACAGCGGTATGTCTGCGAACTTATACTGCTGGAAACCGGGTTTCGATACCGTGATGGGCAGAGCACAGATAGCCCTTTGTGTAGCTTTGTGCTTAATCACAAACTACAACAACAACAAACACCTCTAACTATATTCCAATTTCCTTCGTAAAAGTTCATTTAAATAACACAACCCTAAAATGTCAGTAAAAAATAATAATGTATTTTTGGAAGAAAAAATTAGATATTATTTGTAAAAGTTATGTTTAATTACCTCTGGTCATCAAATGTTTGAAACAAACTCTAATATACATCCAAAAACACAAAACTTTTGGTACTTTTAGAAACTTCCATGACGACAAATCATTTTATTCTTGTTTTAACATTTTCAACACGAAGTGAAAAACTACAGAACTATTTTTTTTTCTTTTCAAATAAAGATAAAAATGAGTATTTCATTACTTTATATACATTTATATAATACAAATCGTTTAACAGTAATTTATTCTTATGATGGAAATAAAAAAATAATCACAATTTAATCTAATTATGACATTCATGATGACGACCTGGTACAATAATATTGAACAAAACAAAGGCCGATCGATAAGCCAATTTGTTCCTTTTTGAAGTTAAATTATCGTCATAGTGTTTTGGAATGTTTACTTGTTTTTTATTGCTAAGTCCCTGGTGGCTCAGCGGTAAGCTTATGGGTTTATAATGCTAAAAATATTATTTCCTAGCTTCATCTCTGATACCCCTCATGTAGCTTTGCGCGTAATTCTAAAAACAAAAAAACAAACAACACTTCCCGGAAAAATCAGTTTGTTTATTTTTACTAGTTTCTCGGTATTGTGCATTAATTAATTGACAGTCAACACGTACATTTAAAATACAACCACTAACACATGTAAACTTTAGCTTTTATCGTGTACAAGAAAGATCCAGTAACTTTTACACGAATCTTTGTATATGTATTTCTATATAATAATTCTATGCTAAGATTCTGTACTATTGAACATTCTTTAGAAGCACTACGAAAAATTTCTTGGGTCCCTATATTTAATAAAGTAAAATTCTTAATGCTTATACTCGTAGGTTTCTATTTCATTTGACTTTTCCGATAGGGGATGAATTGTTTTCCAAACATTGAATATAGTTTTGCTCAACAGTTTTCCAAAGCGTACTCTTAAAGCGCTTTAAGTTAGCTATCTTAATCTGTGTTATTAAATATCGTTAATAAATATATTGTGATAAAAAAATATTATTTTATTTTTTAATAATTATTTGTCTTTAGAAGTAAAGCCTTAGTAGGCTATCTATTATTTCCGCCGCGGGGAATCGAATTCCGTATTTTGGCGTTGTAAATCTGTAAACTTACCACTGATCCATTGGAGAACCTCAATAATTATAGAACAATTATTTTACTTTCACTGTTATCAAAATATTTTGATAAAAACGTATTACTTTTACAGCCCACCACTATGTTATTGATAAATTTATGGATTTGCAACGATAAAATCCGTCGATGGACAATGTGCATATAGCTTACATTGTAACTTTGTTCTAAGAAAAACAAGATATACTACTGCAAGATTTTCATGCTTATACATATAAATTTGTAGTAAAATTTGCTTTTTTGTTCCTAAGTACAAAGCTACACAATGGACTATCTATGATGTACCCACCACGAGTATCGAAACCCGATGTTTAGTGTTACAAGCCCTCAAACTTACCGCTGAACCATCGAGGGGCTCCAGTAAAGAAAAACTTTCCTATAAAGCATACTAAAATATAATATACATAATATAATAAACGTATAATTTGTAGAGTGTTTTAAAAGGTGTTTTTATAATCGCAAGAGCAAAAATAACACAAATACATTCCGATTGTTATAAGTTTTAGTTTTCTTGTGTATTCTTTTACTGCATTCTAGTGAGTTTGTTATACAGGGTTGGCTTCACTAATTGATAAGTTTTAGTTTTTTTTTCAGTTGTGATTTACATACCTAGCTTAGTTTTGATCAGAAGATCCTAATAAATATATTTTTGTTCCCAGTTATTTTTTCCACGATTTGTCAGATCTAGTCACACATATCTCTCATATATTTAAATATTACCATGATTATATTATATGAAGCGTAATCGCTGGAAGATGGATGATGAAAGTTCAAAAACTCTTTGAACAACCTAAGCGCGGCCCAATGGTTAACGTGCCGGTCTGTGGATCCGAGGTCCCATAGTCCACATCCTGTTACAGCCAAAAATAAACGAAAAATGTTCTTCGCACTTTAAGGCCGTAGGTGTGTTATAAGAATGATGTCTATTCCCACAATTCGATTACAATACCCCACGAGTTGACGGTTGGTGATGTTAACTAACTAGCTGCCTTTCCTCTAGTCAATCACTTCGACATTAGGGACGACTAGTACAAGCAGTTCTAGAGTAGCTTTACGCGAAATTCAACAAATTAATTTTCAAATGCTTCCTCATCACATACCTTTACCACTTTTATGACATTTAATTACAAAATTTCTATGTTAGTGCTAACTTTATAAATCAAATGGCTAACTGCTCAGATAGAAGCCTTTTCGGTAGAGGCAAATATTTATTAGAGGCAAGTGCTAATTTGAAGTGCTATTATACTTTGTGCTTCCTAGAAAATCCTATAGGACCACTGAAGAACGATGTGATTGAAATTATTATCAGGCTTATTCTGATGTCTCATACAATATTATATTCTGATAGAGCGTTATTCCGATCTTGATAATGTGGAATCATATTCATTCTGTGAAAACACTTCAAAGACAACAACTTGTTACATTATCTATTCACATGCGAAGACTTATATCGCAGGACTGCTAATTTTACCCTTTTATAATTAGTATGGAATATATATTTATTTGGGTATATTCAAATAATTTTTCAACATTTTCTTGGAGGTGTTACACATGTAGTTCTGACATTTTATAAACTGATTATACAAAGATCGTAAACTTCTTGCATTAATACTTTTGTTTATGTAAAAATTTACGTATTACAGCGGTTATTATATAAATTTTATACCTTTTTGACCCTGTTTTTGTGTTTTCCCCCTAGGTTGAGTTTATGTTTATATCAAAGCGTGATAAAGAGACTTTTTCCAATTATAAATGTATAGGGATTTCTCTCTTTGAATACTGTTGTAATGTTGTTTTTTCTTTGGTGGGTTCTTTCAAATTATCTGGTGAAAATAATTCAATGTCCAGTCCACTTAACGATATAAAATTAGTTTATTTTCCCCTTTATTACTTCTATAAGCTTAAACACTGTGGTAACTTGTAGGCCACGTTTGCAGCCTCGTTAACTGTATTATACTAGCGTGGAAATATACTTATTTGTACAACTTCACAGCTGATCAATCCAGTAAGCAAAAGCAAAACACTAGTTAAAACAAAAAACACTTACTAACTGATTCATTCTACTGATTAATTCTACTCAATATCTGTGGGGTTTTAAGTCCGTTTTACTTCACCATCTAGTAACTTAAATTAATTGGGGTGTGTGAATAATGTTATGACATTTTGTCGAATTCATTACTCAACGTTATACAGCAATGCTTCACTGTAATTTGTATCTATAGTCTACTTCTCCAATTTAATAAAACATCTGACATCAAAACGTTTAGAACTTTCTAGGTTTACACTATTAAACTTTTTGATGTGGTTTTTAGCTAACATCAAAATTACAACATAAAAAATATAGTTTATAACACTGCCCACTTCCAGTATTGTGAAGTCACTTGGATAATCTTGATATAAAAAATATAACATTACCCTAAAATGTCTATTCAAAAATTATTTTTGGGTTGGTGTCTTGTCTCTTGTCATTGGCCATCCTATCACTGGGAGAGTTCTTTCTAGATAGTTGGTTTAGCAAATCCAATGGAGGCTCTACCCTTGTTGATCTTTATGAGTATCTCTTGAAGAACTCCAGGTTCCTCACAGGTTAAGTTTCCATTGTGAAGTTCTTCTCTTATTGATGTACTTCCAAAGATGATTACGATAAACGACCTTTGGCTTGAATCACCTAACCTTTTTGATTCCGTATTATTAGTCATTTCTACTACAATGTACGGCCCTTGATCAAATCCAGTTTATCACAATTAACATCAAAGGGGCCCATTTGTTTCATCCCAAACTGATTTAAGTCTTCCCTGGGTAAAGTCATGTCCAACATCTTTATTTTTCATATCCACGATTACTTTTCCTGCTAACAATTCCTCAAGATACGCTGAATTATTTGGTTCTAACATGAACCAGCCACTAGATGAAGATGTATTGCCAATAACTCCTACTATAAGCATTTTGCTTCTTGTTGGTACAATGACCATCTTCCCTGTTGCCACTTTAGGGATTGTCTTGTAGTATATAGCGATTTCCTGGTCATATACTATGAAGCTATTTGAAGTTAGTCTAATCTCAGTCAGTTTCCAAGATGCATTCTTCTTCAATGCCAATTACTTACTTATCCTGAGGTACAGAGAAACTTCTTACAGTTTGGGTAACTTCCAGCTTCCCACCTGCTATTCGAATCGATCATTCTTCTTTCTTCATGCCTAAAAACCGTTTCCCACCTTTAATTACCAGATCGGGTTGAATTATTGTAGCTGTAGAATCCGTGTTGATTAACATACTGCAAGACTTTCCATCATTGTGTCTGCTGACTCTCGGAGCAGTTTCTAATGTTCTCAACTAGAGTTTGACTCATAAATCCACCTACTTCATGTTTAGTTAGCTCTTTGTTGTTCCTTTGATCTTGTTGGGCTCGAAGACTTATCCTTGGGGTAATGTCTCCTTGACTTAATAACAGGTGTTGATTATTCAAAGTCTCAGCTGTAATGGTCATATTCACCACAACTGTAATAGTCCCCTCTTTGTAACATCCCCTGGGAGGAGTTCCTTGCAATATGTCTTTTCAAGTTACATTTGAATTATCCATTTACTTGTGATCTGTTTCCTCCATTTTGTGTCACTAGCTGATTTTTTTTCTTTTTTTCCTAGAGTACTATTAAGGGGTTTTGTATTACATTACTACAGGATCTGATGTTCCCATAATTTCTAGATGGTTCCTGCAGTAGTTTATCTATAATTTTAATGGATTTTAGTTTCATCATCAAATGTAGACCTTCGTTTAAAGATGTATACCTTCTTTATTTCAACCTGATTCTGATATCCCCGTCTGCTTTGGCGTCTATAAGTTGGTCATGTGCCAATGAACCTATCATTTCACGAGGAGCTTCTTGGTAAAAAAACATAGCAAGCCATTCTAAACCTTTCAACTTCAGCTGATGTCTTTTCTTTCCTCTGTACCCTGTTCCAGGACTTAGCTCTGGATACTTCTTTTTTGGTGCAACAATCCAGACATGTTGGATAAGGCGGTTACCAATGCTTGATAGTCGTTACAACTCTGAACTAGAAGTTTAGTTAATGTTACCAAGGCTGATCCTTGTAAATGGACGAAAAGATGGAAAGCTTGTTGTTTATTCTTTCACCCCTTCACTCTAGAAATGATTTCGAAATGAGGCTTGTGTGACTCTCATAGTTTCTTTCCATCATAGTTCACTGGTTTCTCGATTGGCTAGTTTTTATCTAGCTAGCTAAGTTCTGGAACAAAATTTAGTAGTGCCATAGCAGGAGTAGTTCAGGAAATTCATTAAGAGATGGCACAAAAGTAGTGGTAACTGATTTAGAACAAATACGTGATATTTCATATTTTATACTAGATGGTGTGCTACATTGGAACTGTTGTGCTGATGAAGAAAGTGGTGTGATTGGATTAATCTTTGCACTTAATAATTCGGTTTTCAGGTGTTTCTTGCTGTCAGAGATGTTCTTTTTTTTACCTGAACGATGATTTTTCTATTTCATTGAGATCTTTCCCCTCTTTGCTTCTGACTCCATAATGTCCTTTTCTATTTCTTCCATTTTTATCATCATAGCCTTTCCATACTTCTTCGACTTTATTGTTGTAATCTCCATTCTCTGGTCCCTCTGTACATTTCCAATAGGTTTATTGATCTTGTCCTCAATCACATTTATTTTTAATTTTAATTCTTCTTTAAATAGTACATCTCTTTCTTTTATCTCCTGTCACACTCTTCTAATTTTTTTACCCTTTCTTCGTCTTGTTCTTCTTTAGACTTTCTATCTACTCGTACTTCCTTTTAATTTTGTTCTTAACAATTTTATTATCTCAAATAATGCTACACTTTAACTTTTTCACTTAATGATCATCATCTTCAACAATTAAAGGTCTCTTTTCAAATATATTCAAAGTTTTATTTTATTTTCAGCAAAATAATCCAATCTCTAACACCAATATTGTAATATTGTTTTTGTTGGCTAATTCTCTTAAATTATCTAGTAAAAGTAATTTAATACACAGTCCACGTAATGATAACAAATTAATTTATTTCATCCTTTATCGTTTCTACAAATTTAAACACTGTGGTAACTTGAACGCCACGTTTACAGCCACACTAAATGTATTACTATAACGCAAAAATAAACTTACTTGTATAACTTCACGGTTGATTGATTTAGTAATTAAAAACAAAACACTTTTTGACTGATTCACTTTGACTAGAAACAAGTCTACTCAGTGTTTCACTGTTTTTAATCTACTCTTCGAATTTGCTAGCAAATCTGATGCTAAAATATTTAGAACATTCTCGGCTTTCCTTATAAAACATTTCAGTCTTAACGTCGTGCATCCTCTAGCTAACTTCTAAGTTACAATATAAAAAATATAGCTTACTACAATATAATGGCTGGAGACGGCTTAAATGGGTA